>NC_091472.1:210462767-210610069 GCF_036971445.1 Narcine bancroftii | reverse complement strand
TCCCTCAGTGATGACCTATTTGCTGTCCGGAACTGAAGGGCAGCGCTGTTAAATTTCCCACTTACTCCCCTGCCCCCACCCCAGATGCCCAACCCCACAGGGAATTTCCCAGTAACCCCACCTCCTGGACCTGACTCCACGGAGAATTTCTCACACCCCCCTCACCCCCACCCACCGGACATGACCACATGGGAAATTTCACACGCATCACCCCCAGAACCAACCCCACAGAGGATTTCCCACACCCCACCCGGGAACGACCCTATGGGGAATTTCCCACACCCCCATTGGACCCGACCCCACAGGGAATTTCCCACATACCCTCTCCCTGGACCCCAAGGGGAATTTCCCACACCACCCCAGGCCCGACCCCATGGGAAAAAATCCTGACGGGGATTGTCAATTATTTGGTATATTCGGGTGGTTCGGGGTCGTGGGCTGTTACCATGCTGGATCTCTAAAATCAAACATAAAAATAAGTTTTGTTTCAGGTTAGATAGTTGTGTCCAAGTCTCCGACTAACACTAAAATTCAAAACCTATGACAACATTAACAATGTAACACACTGAATTCATTCAGAAGTGTGAAGTTCCGTCATTAACTTAGGATGGGTCATCTCAAAGGCCAAGTTCTGACCCAGACATTCTAAAGCCCCATTTTATTTGTTTTTTTAAAACTCCTCCTGCATCAGGCCCTCCCCTATCTTTGTCCCCTGTCCATTTCTGATCTAAACGCTGCCCCTGCTTGATCACATTTGCAGACACAAGGCAGATTTAACGTGTCCGTTGATCATTTTCACCTCTACCTTTCCACCATCTCTGGACCATTACACCCTGTCAGGCCATTCGCGCTGTTCAGCCAACATGTGGATGAGCAGAAACTTTCCAAACGTGAATCTGGGGCAGATGTTGCCGTTATGTTTCAACCTAGCACAACCTCAACTTCCATTGCCTGGGATGTAGCAGAGTTTAAAAAAATCTATATTTAATGAAGCAGCCTCCACTCTTCATTGGGTAGAGAATTCCAGATCCATTTCCTCCCTCTCTCTTAAATCTAATTCACTGGATAACCTCACATTTACCAACATTGTTCTCCATCTGCCAAACCCCTGGACCACTCACTTAATCTGCCCACATCTCTCTGCAGCCTCTGCACAATTTGCTCCTTTACTCAATTTAGGGTCATCCGCAAATGAAGATGGGCTTCACGCAGCACCCTCCTCCAGGTGATTAATCTACATCGTGAACAGTTGTGGGCCCAGCCCTGACCCCTGTGGAAAACTGCTCACCACTCGTTTAGGCTTCTCTTTTGTATTTAAATCTCCCTTAACCCGGTTTTTTTTTTGCAATTCCAAAACATAGAAATTCTGCCTGGCCCCAGGAAAAGGAATCTCGGATTGTATCTGAAACCAAATACGTTCCCTGGCAATAAATCTGAACTTTGAGTTCAGAGCACAAGTGCAAGAGACAGAATCACAGGAAGAGATGGAAGTAGGTGGTTCAAGGAGGGTCTTGAATTCGAGGAAAATGATTGGGTCAGATTGGCATGAATAAATATGATGCCATAATAACAGGTCACATGGTGAGTTCTGTCAGAGCCAGATGGACCATTTTCTGGACTGTGATGCACTGCAGGTAAAAACGTGAAGTGGCAAAATCTACTTTTCCCCCATAAAAACCAAAACAATCTCGTTTTATTCTGATATACGATTCTTCCACTCGCCCAAAGACCATTACACGCTCCCATAAGTGTGGTCAGTAGGGTGAAACCACGGCCTCGGAACGATTCTCATGACTCTGTTGCTGCTGTAATCGGTCTCATGGTTTTCATCTTCAAACTTTCCCTCTCCACGATCTTCGGTTCACCATCTTCGCTTTCTTCAACTCCCTCTCAGGTCCCTTTTTCTCTGCTTCATGTTATGAATCTACTCTCTAGTTGAAATTTCCACCACGAGCTTCCAAGTGAAAATCTCTCCCTTGTCCTTCTGTAACGTGCTGATCACGGAAGTGAGGGCAGATACATTCCACCAACCCCTTGCCAGGGCTCCTCAGACGTCCTCCCTCTGCATTCCACCTCCAAGTCTCATCCCTCATGTTCCACCAGCCCGTCCGGACGGTCGGCACAAGGGCAGGATTGTCCCGGGGGGGGGGGGGGAATTGTTTGCCAGTGATGTTGGGGAGGGGCAGCGTGGCTCCAACAAGGGCCGGACCCACGCCCCGGGCATCGACCACTCAGGCCCCAGCCACTCGCTCGCCCGCACGCACGCCGCACGCCCCCCACACGCCCCGCACCCCCACCCCCCCACCCCAGCCGCTCACCCGCCCGCCCGCCCGCCCCCCCCACCCCGCCCGCCCGCCCGCCCCCCCCACCCCAGCCGCTCGCCCCCCCCCACCCCAGCCGCTCGCCCGCCCGCCCCCCCCCCCTCTCAGCCCATCCCGGGTCCAGTCTCACCTCCACCCCCGAGGTCCAGGCCGCAGCCTCCTCCGTGGACCGGCCCGTTGCTGAGGGAACGGCGCTCAAGAGCGATCGGGAATCATGTGACCTAATCGCGCATGCGGCTGGGCTGGGTCAACCGTAGGCCGCAACCCGGGAGGAGGGAGCTGTCTTTCTGAGGAGCGGCCCCGCCGGGCCGTCCCGGCGCATGCGCACAGGGTATTCCCGAGCCGTTTCTGGGTGGTATGTGTCCTCGGGGCCGGAAACATGGGGGAATAAAGCAGAGAAGGAGGGGGGAATAAAGAAGGGAAACGAGAGTGGGGGTGTAAAACTGGCCCGAAATGCGGCAAATAGACTGGAAGAGTTCATGTTGAGGTTTTTAAAGGGGAAACTGCGCTCAGCGAGGGGCGGGCGGGACACCGGCAGGACGGGAGAGGGGGGACCCTGGCCCGGCCCGGCCCTGGTGATGGTCAAGAAGGAGCAAGCAGATTGAGATAGGGTTCAGCATCAGTTTTGTCCAACTTTGGGTCGGACACAGCTGGGGATGTTGGGGATGGGAATAAGATTCTGCTCTCCCTCCATCCCTCCAGCTCAGCGAGTACGTGGTGCGGGATCTGTTCCGGGGAGGCTCTGGGAACTAATCCTGGGATATTTATTCCTCAATCAACATAAAAACATTGATTGTTGTTGTCATCGTTGACGGGACCTTTCTGTGCAGTGATGGGCGGCCGTGCTTTGTCCATCGTAGCATTCGAAACCGGGGAGATTGATTTGGGAGACACGGGCCCGAGAACAGCTTTGTTTAACGACAATCTCTTAACGCTTTTCATGGTGATGAGCATTACCCAGAAACCCCTTCGGCCAAGAAAGTGCCCTATCATCGTGTGACAGACGGGAGCACGTGGGAAGTGACGTCATGTGCATGTGAACTGCTCAAAATCTCCCAGCGCTTGTCGGGGACTGAGGGTGGTTTGGTGCAGAGTGCCGGGAGCAGAGCGCAGCACCGAGTCCAGGAGCAGGGGGTCCTGTGGTCTGCAACGTTCGGTTGGAGGACACTTCTCCCCGGGTCCTGACCCTACTCCCAGCCTTGATCTAACCTGCTGCCCAGTTCTCCGGGAGCCCACATATTCCTTCCAAAAAAAAGTGCTATCCCTCCCAAACCCATTACCTTTTTCTTTCATCCATGTGTCTGTCTAAAAGTGTCTTAAATGACCCCAATGTTGCAGCCTCCACCAGCATCCCTGGCAAGACATTCCAGACCCCCACAACTCTCTGTGGAAAAAACTTACCCCTGACGTCTCCCCTAAACATCCCTCCCTTCACTTTATGTAGACGTCCTCTGGTGTTTGCTGATCCTGCCCTGGGAAATAGGCACTGGCCGTTCACTCTATCTGCCTCTCATAATCTTGTAGACCTTTATTAAGTCTCCTCTCATCCTTCTACACTCAAAAGAGAAAAGTCCCAGCTCTGCTAACCTTGACTTACAAGACTTGTTTCCCAAACCAGGCAACATCCTGGTAAATTTCCTCTGCACCCTCTCCACAGCTTCCACATCTTTCTTACAATGAGGTGACCAGATAGGTGACCTCTAAGTGTGGTCTTACCAGAGATTTGTAGGGTTGCATCATGACCTCTCTATTGAACTCAATTTCCCCTATTAATGAAACCCAGCATCCCATAGGCCTTCTTAACTATCCTATCAACCTGTGCGCCGACCTTGAGGGATGTATGGATTTGAACCCCAAGGTCCCTCTGTTCATCCACTCTGAAAAACTATTAACCCTGGACTCAGCCTTCTGAGTTTGACCTTCCAAAATGCATCACCTCTCACTTATCTCTCCGTATCCTCATAACCTCCGACAACCTTCAGCTCCATCCACAACTCCTCCAACCTTCCTGTCATATGCAAACTTCCTGACCCATCCGTCCGTCTCTTCATACAGGTCATTAGAAAAATCACCAAGATCAGGGGTCCCAGGACGGATCCTTACGGCCCCTCCACTGGTCACTTTCCTTCCACTACTACTCTCTGCTTTCTTCCTACACAGTGCAGGGTCCACTGATCCCGTGCCTCATGACTTTGTCAAATGCTTTGCTAAAATCCATTTGACTACATGTACCACCCTACCCTCATCAATTTCTTGTGGCAGTGCACATCCTTATGGTGAACCAGCCCTGCTTGTACTGCCACGTGGCAGGGCAGCCATGGGGAAATGGTGTCGTCAGAGGTTTCTCTCTGACTCCAGCATCCCTTCCTGCCTGTGCACCCTGAACAGCGATTATGACGTCACAAAGCACCAGGTGACTGAGCTCCTGCTGCCCATATAGGGGCACGCTGAATTTGAATAAAAACAGTCATTAACGACCTTCGGTGTGGCCGCAGTGATTTCCTTCAGCTCCTGCAGGTGCCACAGTGGTGATCCCGATGGGCCCAGACGACTATCTAGCCCCAGCGAATGATGGACACAGATGAGGTGAATCCAGTAGCCCTCAAACTTCCCCCCCCCCCCTTCTGGACCATCGCCCACGGACGGGGCTTTTGGGCAAACAGAGTCACAATTCCACCTCTGAAACATCTCAGCCGACGCCACAAAATTTTACTTCGTCGTGGGTGTGCTGGACCAGGACACGACGGCAAGGGTGGACGACGTTATTCACCGGCCATCAGAAGTGGGCAAGTACACCGCCCTCAAAAATCTACTCCTGGAGAAGTTTGGCCTCACTCCCCAGCAGCGTGCTTGCGAGCTCTTAAACCTAGATGGGTTGGGGGTTCGCAGCCCCTCAGCCCTCAAGGACGATATGCTGGCTCTAGCGGAGTATCATGAACCGTGTTTCCTCTTCTGCCAGATATTCCTTGAACAGATGCCAGAAGATATCCGCCTCCATCTGTCTGAAGAGGTCTTTTCTATCCCTGCAAGGCTGCAGCCCGGGCAGACACCCTCTGGTGCGCAAAACAGGAGAACGATGCAGCCCTCAGCCAAGTCTCCAAGCCGGGGCCCAACCGTCCATAGGATACCCCAAGCACAAGGCACGCCCTTCCTAAGGGCTCATGGTCTGCTGGTGGACGTGAGGGGCAGGAGACTGCTCAATATCCACACTTTTCACTCAGTGTGTTTGGGCACAGTGGATGACGACAGACCCAAAATCACCACAGTAGCCACTGCCACAGACGAGTTCGACGAGATCCTCAATGAGTCAACATAGTGCTTTTATCACCAGCGCTGGGGAGTGAAAGCCCACAAGTGCCACCAGCCCTGAGACTTCCAAGGAAACAGCCAGGCTAACCACCGTTGATGTCTGCAATGGTTAGCCATGTGAACAGCCTCCTTTACGTCATTGACAAGTCCATGGGCTGCCGGTTCCTGGTGGAGACAGGGGCTGAGCTGAGCGCCCTCCCCCCTACAGCATTGGAAACTCAAATCCGGACCCCCAGTCCAACCCTGCGGGCTGCCAATGGTTCCGCAATCAAGACCTATGGCACCCCTACCACACAGATACACATTGGGGATGAAAAGTTCACTTGGAGGTTTGTCCTGGCCTTGGTGGGAACTGCACTGTTAGGGGCTGACTTCCTAAGGACTGTTGGTGGACGTGAGGGGCAGGAGACTGCTCAATGTACACACTTTTCGCTCAGTGTGCCTGGGCACGGTGGATGATGACAGACCCAAAATCGCCACGGTAGCCACTGCCACAAATGAGTTCGACGAGATCCTCAATGAGTTCCCTGCCATCCTGGAGCCACACTTCGATGTTACCTCCATCCGCCATGGAGTTTTCCATCACATCTCCACAAAAGGCCCCCTGCTGCATGCCAGAGCCAGGCGGCTGCCACTGGAGAAGCTAAATCAGGCAAAGGAGGAATTCTCCAGGCTTCAGGAGCTAGGCATCGTTCGGCGGTCGGATAGCGCTTGGGCGCACATGGTCCCAAACTCATCACGGGGTTGGAGGCCCTGCGGAGACGACAGATGGCTAAATTATGCCACAACTCCAGACAGGTACCCGGTCCCCCATATCCAGGACTTCGGGGCCAACCTCCACGGCGTTTACTGTGGACCACTTAAAAGCTGCTCATTTAGTCTTATCACAGCCGGTGCAGAATTTGAATAAAAACAGTTGTTAACAACCTTTAGTGTGGCCACAGTGATTTCTTTCAGTTCCTACAAGCGCAACATTCTTTTATTACCTTCTCAAAAAACTGGACTCATGAGGCTATGCCGACTATCCTGAAGTAGACTGTGCTTCTCCAATAGTTTGCACACTACTGACATAAGACTCACTGAGTTGTAATTCCCAGGATTCTCCCTATTACCTTTTTAAAAACCAGGGACTACATTTGCCATTCTTCTCTGGCACCTCCCCTGTGAGCAGATGATTCAAAGATCATAGCTACTGCGCCAGCTACCTCTTCTCTCACTTCCCACAGCAGCCTGGGGCATATCGCGTTCGGCCCCAGAGATGTATCAATCTTGATGTTTTTAAGAAGATCCAACTCTTCCACTTCTTTAACCTTAATATTGTCCAGTGCTTTCCCGTTTTGACAGTTTTCATCCCTTGAGGAACATAGGAACAGAAGTAAGCCAAAAATGGCCCATCAAGCCTGCTCCGCCATTCAATACGATCATGGCTGATCTAATTTATGACCTAACTCCATCTACCTGCCTTCTCCCCATATCCCCTAATTCCTCTATCATGTAAAAATTTATCTAACTGAATTTTAAATATGTTTAATGAGGCAGCCTCAACCACTTCCCTGGTAAGAGAATTCCAAACTCTCTGGGAAAAACTATTTTTCCTCATCTCTGTCCTAAATCTACTCCCCCGAATCTTGAGACTGTGTCCTCTCGTTTTAGTTTCCCCGGCCAGCTCAAAAAACCTTCCTACATCTATCCTATCCATACCCTTCATAATCCTCTGTTTCTATAAGATCTCCTCTCATTCTTCTAAACTCGAGCGAATACAATCCTAGACGATTTAATCTTTCATCATAAGTCAACCCTTTCATCCCAAGGATCAACCTAGTAAACCTCCTCTGGACCGTCTCCAAAGCCAGTATATCCTTCCTCAAATATGGAGACCAGAACTGGACACAGTACTCCAGGTGCGGTCTCACCAGTACCTTATACAGTTGTAACATTACCTGCCTACTCCTGAATTCAAATCCTCTAGCGATGAAGGCCAGCATTCCATTTGCCTTCTTAGTAACCTGCTGCACCTGCAACCTAACTTTTTGCGATTCATGCACAAGCACTCCCAAGTCCCTCTGCACAACAGCATGCTATAGTTTTTCACCCTTTAAATAATATTCAGCTCTTTTATTTTTCTTGCCAAAGTGGATAACCTCACACTTACTAACATTGTACTCCATCTGCCAGACCTTTGCCCACTCATTCAGCTTAACTATATCCCTCTGCAGACTCTCCACATCCTCATTACAATTTGCTCTTCCACTCAATTTGGTTTCATCCGCAAACTTGGCTACACCACATTTTGTCCCCTCCTCCAAGTCATCAATGTAAATGATGAACAGTTGTGGGCCTAACACTGACCCCTGTGGCACCCCACTTACCACTCTCTGCCAACCTGAAAAACTCCCATTTATCCCGACTCTCTGCCTCCTGTCAGACAACCAATTTTCAATCCAGGCCAATATACTTCCCTGGACTCCATTTTCCTGTAACTTACTGATAAGTCTCTTGTGCGGCACCTTATCAAACGCTTTCTGGAAATCCAAATATACAACATCAACCTGTTCCCCTCTATCCATCGCACCCATTATATCCTCAAAGAATCCTAAAAAGTTTGTCAAACAAGATCATCCCTTTCTAAAACCATGCTGCGTCTGCCTGATTGAACCCTTATGTTCCAAAAGTTTCACTATTTCATCTTTAATTTTTCCAACTACAGACGTCAAGCTAATTGGCCAATAATTTCCAGTCTTCTGCCTACATCCCTTCTTAAAAAGTGGCGTGACATTTGCTGTCTTCCAGTCTGCCGGGACCTGCCCAGAATCCAAAGAATTTTGCTATATGACCACCAATGCAACAACTATAACTTCTGCCATTTCCTTCAGAACCCTTGGATGCATATCATCAGGACCAGGTGATTTGTCTGGCTTTAGTCCCATTAGCGATGCCGCTTTAGTTGCCCATTCAGAGCCAGCTCTCCAGCACATGATGTCCTGTTTTGCAGAAACTGTCAAAATTTTTGGCCTGGATCTGAGACTGAAGAAAACTGAGGTCCTCCATCAGCCAGCTCCCCACCATGACTACCAGCCCCCCCACATCTCCATCGGGCACACTGAACTCAAAACGGTCAACCAGTTTACCTATCTCGGCTGCACCATTTCATCTGATGCAAGGATTGACAAAGAGATAGACAACAGACTCATCAAGGCAAATAGTGCCTTTGGAAGACTACACAAAAGAGTCTGGAAAAACAACCACCTGAAGAAACACACAAAGATCAGTGTGTACAGAGGCATTGTCATACCCACGCTCCTGTTCGGCTCCGAATCATGGCTCCTATACCGGCATTACCTACGGCTCCTAGAACGCTTCCATCAGCGCTGTCTCCGCTCCATCCTCAACATTCATTGGAATTACTTCATCACCAACATCGAAGTACTCGAGCTGGCAGAGTCCGCAAGCATCGAATCCATGCTGCTGAAGACCCAACTGCACTGGGTGGGTCACCTCTCCAGAATGGAGGACCATCGCCTTCCCAAGATCGTGTTCTATGGCGAGCTCTCCACTGGCCACCCGAGACAGAGGTGCACCAAAGAAGAGGTACAAGGACTGCTTAAAGAAATCTCTTGGTGGGGAGAGGAGTCACTTGATGGAGTAGTGGCCGGTCGGGGAACTCCAGCCCTCTCCGAAAAAGTTTAAAAAAACCAGAGAAAACGCAAAGGCACAAACACGAAAATTAAAATAAAGTGAAAGTAAAGGTGAGAAGAAAATGGCAACAAAGAAAGAAAAGTCGAAAGCAACGGGAAGAAGAGAAGAAGAAAAGACATCGGAAGAAGGTGAAGGCCTTACCTGTCCGAGGAGGCCCGCTGTGGAGAGAGAAGCCCGCTCCCTCAGGTCAGTCGAAGTCCCGAGCTCGGGACTACAAAAATGGCTTGCGGAGCCAAGCAAAAGTGCGTAACCGCGCAAGACCAAAAAAAAACACCGACGGGAGGGGGGACCAGCTGAGGAGTCGATCTCCACAGCTGAGAATGACAGCCACAGCACAACAACAAGAGGAAAACATAGAAAATAACGAGAACAAGAAAGAAGAGAGTAAAAAGAAATCAAAGAAATAACAGATGACCAACCCAGAGGAAGAAGAAGAGGAAGAACACAGAGAAATGGAAGAAGAAGGGAAGGGCAAGACGATGGATATTTTTTTTAAAGAATATATGGAATCAGTGAAAGAATGGCAATCACAAGAATTTAGTGAAATAAAAAGAAGAATAAAAAGTACAGAAGAAAAAATGAATAAATTAGAGATGGTCATGTCAGATATAGAAAAAAGAGTGGACAAGGTGGAAGAACGAGAAACAGCCGTAGAAATGGAAGTAGAGAACTTAAAAAAGAAATTAGAAGAATCTAATAAAAATGTTAAAGAGACACAAGAGCTGTTAGCTCAGAAGAAAATTATGGAAAATTATAATAGAAGAAATAATATAAAGATAGTGGGCCTTAAGGAGGATGAAGAAGGCAAGAATATGAGAGAATTAATAAAAGACTGGATCCCCAGGGTCCTAGGAAGACCAGAATTACAGGAAGAAATGGAAATAGAAAGGGCACATAGAACATTAGCCCCTAAACCACAACCACAACAAAAATCAAGATCCATTTTAGTAAAATTTCTAAGATATACAAGAGAAAATATATTGGAGAAAGCAATGAAGAAAATAAGAGAAGACAAAAAGCCACTGGAATACAAAGGTCAAAAATTTTTTTTCTATCCAGATATAAGTTTTGAACTCCTGAAGAAGAAGAAGGAGCAAAAGCAAAAGCGAACCTATGGAAAAAAGGATATAAATTTATGCTAAAGTACTCAGCGGTACTTAAAATAGTTATTCCACGGCAGCAAAACAGACTATTCTTGGATCCGGAGGAAGCACGAAAATTTGCAGAACAACTACAAAACAGACAGAGAGATGAAGACATGTAACGAGAGCAAAAATGACCACGAACTATATGTATATGTGTATGTGTATATATGTGTGTGTGTATGTGTATTTAAAAGAAAATATATAGAGTATAGATAAGAATTAATAAGGGAAAGAAAGGGAAGAGAGGAAGTAAGGAGGGAATTAAGAGAGTGACCTTTGTTGTATATGAAAATTAAGATCTTTTCTGGGGGTGCTGGGTGGGGAGGAGTTATGGTCACTGCAAAATCAGTTGACGCTTGCAAGTGAATTCGCAAATCCAAATGGAGAGGGGAGATGTGGTTGCCCGACAAGGGATAAAGGGCAACTCAAGAAGGAGAGGGGATAGTGGGGTTAAAGAAATTTTAGATAGGAGAATAAGGGAAATGTTTGATGTTTTAGATATGTTTGTCTTATAAAGTGTTCAAAAAAAAAAGCAGAAATGGATAAGAAGGAAAGGTGATGATGAGGAAATGGAAAGGAAAGATAAACATAGTATGAAATAGCTGTGTTGAACTATATGACTTTAAATATTAACGGAATACATAACCAAATCAAAAGGAAGAAACTGCTAAATTTACTGAAAAAAGAAAAACTTGGTATAGCATTCATGCAAGAAACACACTTAACTGAAGTGGAGCACAAGAAATTAAAGAGAGATTGGATAGGACATGTAGCAGCAGCATCATATATTTCAAAAGCTAGAGGAATAGCTATATTAATCAGTAAAAATATACCAATTAACCTCTGCCACATGTACAATGCTGACTACCATTCTGTCTGTCTTCATCCCGCCATCTCCTTTGTGCTGTGCCTTTAGAACTCCTGTCTTTAGTATGCCAAAATACAAATTAAATCTATTTCAGTAAAGCTGTTGAGTTCCCCTGGTCCGTGTTGAAATCCCTTGTTAACCCATATCCCACTATGACTATACATTATATCTATGCTCTGTCTACATTCTAAATGTAAAACATTGTGACCTCTGCTGCCCCTATTCCAGGAGGACTTAATACATAGTGAGTAATTAAATGGAGTCCCATAAATTGGGAGGCAACAATTAAACAATACAGTAAATGATTGAAAGAATACAGTAAATGGTAGAAACAACATTGCGGCACTTTATCCCGACATAGTGTAACTTTGAGATCAGAAGGATGAAGGACTGCACACCAGGTGGAGGGTAGATTATCAACGTTGTTATTCTGTGGTTCAGTAGCTGGTTTAATTCGTTGGATGTGGGTCCAGCCTTTTTCCTTCATTCGCACGGCAGTGTCTGTAATTAAAAGTACACAATAGGGGCCATCCCAGACAGGTTTCAGTTGGTTATCTTGCCATGATTTGACATAAACCCAATCACCCAGTTTAATAGAATGAATAGGATACTCCAGGGGTGGCGTTTGAGCTAATAAACCCTTCTGTCTTAATTCATGGAGAGAAGTAGACAGCCCCTGTAAAAATTTAGAAATATATTGGTCGTTAGCTTCAGGGATAGGGGTATCAGTGTGGAATCCCATGTAAGGAAGACCAAACATCATTTCATATGGTGAGACTGCAAGGTCCTTACGAGGGGCTGTGCGAGTTCAAATTAGAGCTAAGGGTAAAGATTTAATCCAAGAGAGGCCGGTCTCCTCATGGAGTCAAGCGAGCTGATTTTTCAAGGTTTGATTCATTCGTTCAACACGGCCTGAGCTTTGGGGGTGCCACGGGGTATGTAGTTGCCAATCTATTCCCAGTCTCTTGCATACACCCTGGAGTACCTGAGAGTAAAATGTGTACCTCGAACTGAATCAATGCTTTGAATCATACCATATCATGGAATCACAGATTCCATTAGTATTCTGATAACAGTGCTGGCACGATCATTAGGGGTCGGGAAAGCCTCAACCCATCGTGCGAAATGATCTACCATCACCAGGAGGTATTTGTAAGTTCCTATCTTAGGAAGTTCTGTAAAGTCAATTTGTATACGTTGAAATGGGCGTACGGCTATATTGCGACCACCAGGCATTACCTGGCGCATAGATTTCTTATTTACTCTCTGACAGATCGGACAACCCCGAGTACTTTGTTTGGCTATTGTGTATATGCCGAAGCAATGAAGTGATCGCACAAAGTATCGACAAGTGCCTGGGTTCCCCAGTGTGTCTGTTGGTGTATCTGATCTACAATTTGGCGAGCCAAGGCTTTATTCAGGACTTGACGTCAGTCGGCCGTCCACCACAACCCATCGGCCGTTTGGCGCATACCCTGGTCTTTCATGGAGACCTCCTCTTCCCGGGAAAAGATGGGAGTCTTTTTAACCTCTAATGGTGTGGGCAGTAACAGGTGCATGTCAATTTTCTCTGCTAGTGCAGCCTGTTTGGCAGCTGCATCAGCCTGTCTGTTCCCTTGGGCTTCGAGACTGTCATCACTTTGATGACCCCGTACATGAACTACAGCTATTTCGTTAGGTAGTGTAAGGGCATCGAGGGATTGGACAATTAAGTTTTCATGGGCTAACTTCTGTCCTTTACCAGTTATCATTCCCCGTTCTTTCCAGATCTTCCCAAAGGTGTGCACTACCCCAAAAGCGAACTTAGAGTCTGTGTAGATAGTACCCACCTTACTCTCTAGACCCTGAAGTGCTCGACAGAGGGCATATAAATCACAAGATTGTGCTGACCAATGATCAGGGAGGCGACCAGCTTCAATTACCACTCCTTCTTTCCCATCCACTACACTATAGCCACTATAGCGAGTTCCATCAATGCAACGTGAAGATCCATCAATAAACCATCTTTCCCCATCCTGTAAAGGCTGATGGTATCGTCAGAATTTGGAGCGACCAGGAAGGCTGCTGGGTTACGGTTTTTAGTTGTAAACAAGGTCAAATCATCCCTATCCATTAGGATCACTTCATATTTTAAAATTCTAGAGTCTGTGAGCCACCTTCCAGCACACTATAAGAGAATATTGCGGACTGTGTGAGGGGTGTGAATTATCATCGGGGCACCAAATGTAATCTTTTGTCCTTCCTCAACTAAAATAGCAGTGGCTGCGATGGCTTGTACACATTCTGGCCATCCACGACAAACGGGGTCTAAAACTTTTGATAGAAAAGCAACTGGCTGTCTTTAGCCTGCCCTCTCTTGGGTTAGTACTCCGGTGGCTACACCTCCTCTCGCACTGGTATATAAGGCAAAAGGCTTATTTAAGTCGGGTAGTGCCAATACTGGGGCACTAATAAGGCACTGTTTAAAATCTTTAATCTCTTCCTCTGTCCAGACAACAGCTTCGCCCCTTACAATCGCGAGTTTATCATAGAGAAATCTGACCAGGCTAGAATAATTTTCAAACCAGATTCTACAGTATCCCACTAAACCAAGGAATTTCCTAAGTTCTTGGGCATTCTTGGGAGGGGGAATCTGCAGAATACCACGTATTCTCTCTGGACTTATTTTCCTAGTTCCCTGACTCACCAGATGACCTAAGTATTTAACTTCTGATTGTACATGATTATCCAACTGCACGAAAACCAACAAGGTCGGGTCAGATACAGCAATGAGCTCTCTGAACCCTTCTCCATTAACAATGGCGTGAAGCAAGGCTGTGTTCTCGCACCAACCCTCTTTTCAATCTTCTTCAGCATGATGCTGAACCAAGCCATGAAAGACCCCAACAATGAAGATGCTGTTTACATCCGGTACCGCACGGATGGCAGTCTCTTCAATCTGAGGCGCCTGCAAGCTCACACCAAGACACAAGAGAAACTTGTCCGTGAACTACTCTTTGCAGATGATGCCGCTTTAGTTGCCCATTCAGAGCCAGCTCTTCAGCGCTTGACGTCCTGCTTTGCGGAAACTGCCAAAATGTTTGGCCTGGAAGTCAGCCTGAAGAAAACTGAGGTCCTCCATCAGCCAGCTCCCCACCATGACTACCAGCCCCCCCACATCTCCATCGGGCACACAAAACTCAAAACGGTCAACCAGTTTACCTATCTCGGCTGCACCATTTCATCAGATGCAAGGATCGACAATGAGATAGACAACAGACTCGCCAAGGCAAATAGCGCCTTTGGAAGACTACACAAAAGAGTCTGGAAAAACAACCAACTGAAAAACCTCACAAAGATAAGCGTATACAGAGCTGTTGTCATACCCACACTCCTGTTCGGCTCCGAATCATGGGTCCTCTACCGGCATCACCTACGGCTCCTAGAACGCTTCCACCAGCGTTGTCTCCGCTCCATCCTCAACATCCATTGGAGCGCTTACACCCCTAACGTCGAAGTACTCGAGATGGCAGAGGTCGACAGCATCGAGTCCACGCTGCTGAAGATCCAGCTGCGCTGGATGGGTCACATCTCCAGAATGGAGGACCATCGCCTTCCCAAGATCCTGTTATATGGCGAGCTCTCCACTGGCCACCGTGACAGAGGTGCACCAAAGAAAAGGTACAAGGACTGCCTAAAGAAATCTCTTGGTGCCTGCCACATTGACCACCGCCAGTGGGCTGATAACGCCTCAAACCGTGCATCTTGGCGCCTCACAGTTTGGCGGGCAGTAACCTCCTTTGAAGAAGACCGCAGAGCCCACCTCACTGATAAAAGGCAAAGGAGGAAAAACCCAACACCCAACCCCAACCAACCAATTTTCCCTTGCAACCACTGCAATCGTGTCTGCCTGTCCCGCATCGGACTTGTCAGCCACAAACGAGCCTGCAGCTGACGTGGACTTTTTACCCCCTCCATAAATCTTCGTCCGCGAAGCCAAGCCAAAGAGAAGAGTACAAATTGTAATTTGGATTCGCTCGCTCTAAGACCTTTATTATCTAGAAAATTTAAAAGTTCAACAGTAAACTGTTTAGCTAAATCGTACGTTCTTCCAGTAATTAAGAAGTCATCAACATATTGTATCAACTGACAATTCTCTCTCCAAGGAGCCTCATCTAGTATTTGCTCTAAGACCTGACCGAATAAATTTGGTGATTCTGTAAAGCCCTGGGGAAGGATCGTCCACCGGTATTGATTCTTATGTCCAGTAAAAGGGTTTTCCCATTCAAAGGCAAACATGTCTCTGCTCTCTGTGGCTAATAGACAGGTCCAGAAAGCATATTTGAGATCAATGACACTAAACTATTTATTATGGGGATCGATTTTACCCATTATCGTGTAGGGATTAGGTACAACTGGGTGACGGGTGAGAATAATCTTGTTTAGCTCCCTCAAGTCCTGCACTAATCGGTAGGTACCGTCTGGTTTTTGGACAGGTAAAATTGGGTTATTAAAAGGTGACACACAAGGTTCGAGTATACCATCTTTCACCAACTGGTCAATTACTGGCTGCAGCCCCTTTCGGCCAGCCATCGGAATTCGATACTGCTTTCATCTAATTACTTGCTCAGGATCTTTTAGAGTAACTTGCAGGGGAGGATTATCTAACACTCCTCTATTGCCTTTTTCTGCCCATACTCTCGGATTTATAAGTTCTCGATCTTCCTCGCTTAATACATATAGTTGAACCCCGATACCTGATTCTTGTGGTCTGGTGCCGATAGCCAATTGGTCCTGTAAATCTCGTCC
Organism: Narcine bancroftii; assembly: GCF_036971445.1. Classification (NCBI taxonomy): domain Eukaryota; kingdom Metazoa; phylum Chordata; class Chondrichthyes; order Torpediniformes; family Narcinidae; genus Narcine; species Narcine bancroftii. Next base: position 210,593,942 of record NC_091472.1, on the reverse strand, counting down.
TAACAAACAAACTCCAGCTTGGGGAACTAGTAGAGGATCCTCTGTTATTACCTTTTCGCCCATTTGAATTTTTACATCTCTTAATACAGGGACTGTAAAATCTCTTCCTCCTACTCCCAAATCTATCACTGTCTCTTCTATCCTAACACCCACGGGTTGATGTAAAATACTAGACCATGCTGCCCCGGAATCAACTAAAAATACCTGTCACTGTGGGGTCCTATGCTTAAATTTACTAATGGTTCTCCATGCAGCCCCACGGTGTGTATTGACTGAGAACCGTGACCCCCTATTCATAATCTGCTTCCATCAAGGCGTAAGATCGCGTCTCCCTGGCTCGCAGTGGGCAATCTTTCCTAAAGTGTCCTTCCTTTTTACAATGATAACAGACAAGTACTCCTGTTTCCCAATCTTTACCAGGATTTCTAAAAGGCCCCGGGAATGGTCGTCGTCCCCGGAATCCTCCTCTACTGGGGTCCCAACTTCCCCATCCCTGGCTCCCCTTACAACGTCCAGGAGCTGGCACAGAGTCCCTACCCTTTCCATGTTGTTCCTCCACTAGTCCTTTGACTGCCTGCATTAAAATTTTCACTTTTCCTTTCTGCTTATCCTCAGACCTCTGGACAAATGCTTTTTGTGCGATCTGTCGAAGCTGGGCTATTCCTTGCTCATGCCAATTCTCAGTCTTCTGTAATTTCCTTCTAATGTCTGGGGCTGAGTTCGTAACGAAACCTGTTAGTACCAGTTGTTCCCCTGCTGGGGATTCTATGTCCAGACCCCCATATTGCTGTATTGCCGTGCGCAATCTATTCAGAAAGGCAGAAGGGGTCTCCTCGGGACCTTGGGGAACCTCAAAGGCTTTCTTAAAATTCTGTCCCTTTGGAACAGATTCCTTGATTCCTCTTATCAAATTAACCCTATATTCTTCCATTAGTGTGCGACCATCACTAGTATTCTTGTCCCAATTTGGTTTTGTCAAGGGAAATTTAGCTTCTCCGGGTATCGCCTCTGGTCCCCCTTGGCGTTCCTTATTCCAGACTCTAATCCCTGCCTGGCGAATCATTCCACACTCATCCAAAGTGAACAGGGTCTTAAAGATAGATGTTAACTCATCCCAGGTATAGGTATTTGGTCCCAAAAATTGATCTAATTGTTGAGCACACCCTAGAGGATCTTCTATCAGGGAGATTAGCTCTTTCTTAAAGTTACGCACTTCTGTACTGGTCAGGGGTACGTTTACGAAACCGAGACCCTTTCCCACGGGAACTTCCTGCAGAGGTCTTATCCAGTTAGTTTCTGGCTTATTAGGTCTAGGTTCCTGCTGCCTGGGAAATAAATCAGAGGTTTCTGCCCTTTCTTCCTGAAGAGTCTCACACTGTTCTGAATTAAAGTCGCCTCCCTCTCTGGTCAATAGAGGTGGCAATCGAGTGCTTTGTGAACGGGTCATCATACCACTCCTACTCTCTTCTCTTTTCTCTAGCTGTGGGGGAGGAGGGAAAGGTGCAGAAGGGTAGGGCATAGGAGGGGGAAGAAAGATAGGAGCCGGCATAGGAGGAACATAAGATGGAGGAAGGGAATGTAACACATCCCATCCTTGTGATTCAGGGACAAAAGGTTCCTCATCTCTCTTGTCCTTGCATTCTTTCTCATTCAAAACCAATTGATCAAATGATTCCCTGAGCCAGCAGGCTGCATATTCCCTGCTCTCAAGATTATCTTTCTGGTTTTGATCGAGCCAGATGTTCAAGGCTTGACACATCCAGTCATCATCGGATCCGAACTTTGGCCAGTATATGGAGCTCCCTTTAATCGGGTTTTTAACCCATTCTATACAACAATACCTGACCATGGTCAGTTTGTTCTTTCCACGGGTCTTTCCCGCGCCCCAGTCAGATAACATTAATCCCAACGGGCTGTACGTGGTTATCTGATTCTCACATCCTTCACTAGGATTCTCTTCCTTGCTACCCACACTTCCCATACTAACAGGCAAGTAGAATTCCTCTTACCGAGTTCCAGTAGCAATCTCTAGCGCGCTTCCTCAACGTCCTCTCGTTGTTTGTTCTCAATGCCTCTTCTCGGATATCACTCGCTTCATCCACTGACCAGTCACCCTCCGTCCGTGAGTCCAGCTGAATCAGCTGGGGTGCACCTACCCCCGTCGTCGGGCACTCTGTCAGTGGAGGGAGTGTGATCCCGGACGAGCCCCCATTTGTTAGAAATAGATGTACCTTCACAGAAATTGCTCGAGACAAAAATTGAGAACAAAGAACATTTATTAAACAACAATGCAAAGTTGGGTGCTTCCCCTTACCATTGGAATACATACACTGGGGCTCACCCAACTTTTATACAGTGAATTTCAGTATAGGAATACCCTCCCCCTTACATTCTTCTGCCTCCTGGATGGGTTTGGCATTAGGTAATCCTGCCTGCCTACGTACTGTTTCTGTGCACTTGGAGGACCAGGGGGGTATCCTATCGGTGTCTTCTCATGTCATTATCCTCATTGTCCTTATTCACAACCTTGCCCTTGTCCCCATTCACCCCTTTCCGACTCTCAGAGCTACACTCTCTTCATATGCAGAGTTCGCTAATCCTGTGTAGGGTTTACTAATTTAATATGCATAACTTGATAAATCTGTGTAAGGCTTACTAATTATATATGTAGAACTTGGTACTTCTGTCTAGGGCTAGGAGACCCTTATCTCATTCATACTAACTCTACTTCCTATATTCTATTATCTATTGTCTATCCTTATCTTATTCATACAGTGAACTTGCTGATTCTGTCTAAAGGCTAGGAGATCCTTATCTTACTCAGACTGATTCTGCTTCCTGCATTCTAATATCCATGTCTCATCTTGTTTGTATTGGCTTCATTCATTTACTCATGTCAATTTTTGTATCTTCATGTTCATATTTGTATATCAGTTTTTATCATCTCTCACAATAGTAATGCACTTGTGGACAGTCACTGCCATCGGCTGCTCTGCACCTGCTGCAATCGCACTGTAGTCACCGTGCTCGCAATCGAGTACAGGGCAAGCGCGAGGTCCACATGGGGGGGTGGGGTAGTTAAATTGAGTACTAGCTCTCTCTCTCTCTCTCTCTCTCTCTGATTGTGTACAGTATAGTTGTTTGGTTCACCTCCTCTGCTGACTCGTCCAGTTATTCAGGACGCAATAATGAACATGGTGTCAGAGGTGGGTTCGAGAACGTCCCAAGCCTGAGGCCTTCCAATCAGACACAGGTTCATGTTTGCAACAGTCTCCATAATGGCAGACGGATTTTGACAACCCGACCCATGGAAATGTAGCGAAGAACTGAAGAAATTTTGAGCAAGAGTATGACATATTTAACGCGCAGTGACAAGATTGGCTACACCAATGTGTACATTTGTTAAATTTTGTCGGCCCAGAAGCCACTGAAAGGGAGAGATCATACGTATACACAGACAAAGTGAACAAAGGGGAACTTGCTACCAGGCCGGCTGAGTCAAGAGGGGACCCCAAATGTTTAAAACAAAAATTCAGGGAAATGTGCAATCCACAGAGAAACATGACGATGGAAAGGCACAAGTTTAATACTAGCGATCAAAATCCTGGTGAGTCCATCCACTCATATGTCAGCGATTTGAAAATCAGGGAGAAGACCTGCAACTTTGGATCGCTCTGTGAGGAATTAATTAGATAGGATGGTTTGTCGTATTTGTGACAACGGTATGTGGAAAGCACTTCTGCACGACAACAAGCTAACACTAACAAAGGCCATCTGTAACAATATTAATATTTGGGGAGATTTTATAAGATTTAGATTTACACATTTTAAAACAGATCTTATTTGAAAGACATAAGCAGCTTTCACGATTAGGTGTTAATTGCACTGACCTCATAAAATGCTTGACCATTGTCTTGCTGGAGTCATGCTGTCTTTCAGTACCATTTCTGCAAAGAGACCACAGAAAGGTCATTTCTGGATTGTTTACCTAAGCTAACAACAGATGGGAGCAGAAGAAAGAACTCACGTTTTGTTCAGGAAGGTGGGGGTTTTGTAAGACATGAGTCACATGCTCTCTTTGGCGTTTCAGTTGGAAAAGAGAGAAAGTTGAGTTAACAGCTCAGTCAATCAATACCACTGACAAGTAACTGAAAAGTTCAATCCAGGGAAAACTGATGAAAGCAAGTTCCAGAGCAGTAGATGGCTAGAAGTGCTATCTGTGTGATGTTTCTCTTGAAATAGAAGAAGGAATGGAACTCTGTGGTAGCTTGAAGAGGTTACCATCTAGAAGAAGCTGATGTGGCAAGTTTCATCAGCGAGACCCTGAGGTGAATAGTGGTGTACCTCAGTTGTGGAAATCCTGGAGCAACAAATATCTCTCTCTGCAAACCCTACAAGAACCTTCCTGAGTGGTAAACATTTATCTTTCAAGCACCAAGCCTGGTGAACTTTATACAAGTTAAATTCTGTGCACAGTATGGTGAATGCCTGCAACCAGAGAACTTGGAAGAAGGAGAAGTGAGATTGAACAATGAACCAAAGAAATTTTCTTGAATTTATACACACATTGCATACACGTGCGCTTAGAATTAGAAGGGGGTTATTTGGGTTAGTTAAGTATAGAGTTAAGTTAATGTTTGATTCTATTTTCATGTTTGAAGTTGATTAAAAATAACTTTTGTTTTGAAAGCCATTTGTCTTGGTGAATGTCTATTGCTGTTGGGTTTTGGGGTCCTTTGGACTCATCCACCAATCTCTTTATTTGCTTCCCATAACATCCTAGCATATACCTGGTCAAGTCCTGGGGATTTATCCAACTTCATGCATTGCATGACCTCCAACACCTTTATGATGTAGATGCGCTCCAGGATGTCATTGTTCCTTCTCCTGAACTCGCTGGCTTCCACAGTCAACATATAGTGAGTACATTGGGACTTTATTCATTGGAGCATAGAAGGTTGAGAGGGGATTTGATAGAGGTATTTAAAATTATGAAGGGAATAGATAGAGTAGATATGACTAGGCTCTTTCCCCTGAGGATAGGGGAGATTGGAACAAGGGGTCATACAGATGGCCTTTGTTAGGGGGCAAAACTTTAGGAGTAATATAAGAGGATGCTTCTTCACTCAGAGAGTGGAATGATCTACTGGAAGAAATAGTTGTGGCAGGGTCAATTCTGTCATTTAAGAGGAGGTTAGATGAGTACATGGATGTGAGGGGATTAGAGGATTATGGGCAGGGGAGTGGGTAGGTTTAGTGGAGTTTCAAGTAAAATGGTGCGGACTAGAAGGGCCGATATGGCCTGTTTCCGTACTGTAAATTGTTATATGTTATATAACACTATCTATCTGGTGTACAAAACTACTGAGGAAAACAGCAAAAAGCTGGCCAGAAGACAGTGGCTGGAGGCCAGGAGGAAGAGCCAACCAGGATACCCTACACTCTCGTCCAGGGCAGTCCGTAGTAACTGCGGAGGCGATCACATGGCAAGAAATGTGCCCAGCATTCGGCCAGCAGGGCAGAACCTATGAGAAGTGGAACCATTAAAGCATATGCTGCAGATCCAAGCAGGAAACCAACACATGGACCAGACCCAGAAGGATGATCAACCAGTTGGAGCCGGAACAAGGGGGAGACAACCCTGATGATGAGTTTTACATCAATGGGCTGACCCCGCAGATAACAGGCAAACCAGGGAAATCCACATCAGAGGAAACAACGAGGCCTTCATTTCTATGAAAGTCAATGGCAAGGTGGCAGAGATGAAGGTCGACACAACAACAAAGTACAATGTCATGTCACTGAAGACATTCAACAGGCTGAAAAAAAGCAGAATAGATTAAACCATGCATCAGGTCAATGAGTCTGCTGGCATACGGAGGCAGCAGAATCCAACCTAAAAGCACAGTGCAGCCAGGGTACCATGTACAGGGATGGTTATACATATTAACGTTCTACATGGCATCACGTCTCTGCTAGTCCTGAGCACATGCATGGACATGGGACTCGTTTCATTCAACAGAGAGCTACACCTGATTAGCCCCTCTGAAGAAGACCTATCAGAGAATTTTTTCCGAATATGGCGAGCTTTTCACAGATGAGCTAGGGAGACTGCTAGTGATGTACTCCTTGCAGCTCAACCCGAAGGTAAGACCCGTGCTTCGTCTGGTGCACCGCATGCTGATGGCAATGAAGATTCAGGTCAAGGCAGAAAATAATGCAGGACTTGGACATAATTACTCAAGAGGGATTTGGATCTGCATAAACCTGTGAGACCATATCACCCCATGTCCATTGTAAAAGGTGTCGCACAGATGGCAAGCACAATGGTATGCTTGGTCCTAGATGTAAAAAAACTTGTTCTGGTATGTCTCACTCAACTATAACTCGTCGCTACTAACCACGTTCAGCACCGCATTTGGTCGGTACACGATCCTGAAAGATACCATTTGGAATCAATTTGGCCAGTGAAATATTCCAAACAACCATAGAGCAGATTTTCGCCGGGCACCCTGTGCCATCATAGTCGATGATATACTGGTAGGCAGCAAGACTCAAGAGGAACAAGACACAAAGTTGAAGAAGGTGCTCGACCGAGTACGGAAGGTAAACTTGAGGCTCAAACCCTGGAAGTGGAGGTTCCACCTAAACCAGCCTCATATACCACATGTTGACCAGCAAAGCACTGAAGGCCAACCCCTCCAAGATGAGGGCCATTAGTAAAATGAAGATGCAAACAGGCGTGGCAGCCCTGCAATGATTCCTTGACATGGTAAACTACCTGGGCAAATTTATCCCCAGCTGACAGCCCCAATGGGGCAGCTGAGAGTGGACCTGGCACAAACAGCAGCAAAATGTTTTGACACTTTAAAGAGACACATGTCATGCCCACCAATCCTCTCCTACTACGGAGTACTGTGACAGACGAGGTTATATTTTATATTATGTACAGATATGTTTTTGGAAGATAGATTGTGGGGTTTTTAGTTAGGTCACACACAGATACAAGCACTTCAAAACAGATCTCATTTAAAATGCTAGAGCTCTGCTCAAGCCAGTCAGTCCAGGCTCTTTGCAAAAACTGTGAAGAATGCCTATACTATATAAGTAGGTGTTAGTTGGACTCGCTGTGGAGTAATGGATTATTGTTTTGGAAAGCAACAGATGAATTGACTCAGAAGATTGGCTCTGGTACCATGGTCTGACTGTGTGCAGTTTGCTGTTCTAAGATGGTCATGTGGTTTTCTCTGAGAGAGAGAATTCAGTTCAGCAGCAGCAGCTGGGACTGGAACATGACAAGCAGGCAAGCTTGTGGAAAAACCCCATTTTAAAGACAGGTTGTGAGTTCTTAGTTCAGCCTGTTCAAAGCCATACAAGAGGAGAGGACTGGCTGTATAATGTTTCATTTGAAACGAAAGGCACTTTGTGGTGACCTGAAAGAAAGAGGTTATCATCTAAAAAACCCTGATGGGGCAAGTTTCTTTCACAATACACAGAAGTGGTTGATCGGAAGGAATCTGTTTGTGTTCAACGAGCAACAAATCTCTCTCTGAAAACTGACAAGAACCAAAGCCTGGTGAACTTCATAAATGTTAAATTTTGTGCACAGTCTGCAACCAGTGAGAAGTGAGATTGGACTGTGAACCAAAGAACTTTTCTGAACAAACACACACATTAGAAGGGGATTACGTTTATAGTAATAAGTCAGAGTTTTATCCTGTTTTCGTGTTCAAAGATAATTAAAAGCAACTTTTGTTTAACTAACAATTTGTCTTGGTGAATATCTATTGCTGCCAGGTTTTGGGTCCTCTGGACCCATAACAGTATGAAGACCAGGGATGCTGATCTGTGACCTGGGGTTGAGTGGGTGCAGTGTGGTGGGTGATGATGGGGGTAGGGGTAGGTGATGGGGGGGAAGGATGGGGACACGTGAAGGAGGGGAGGGTGCAGGAGGGTGAAGGAGAGGGTGGGTAGGATGGGGTGGGGCTGGGTGATGGAGAGTGTGGGTTGAGGTGAGGGAGATGATGGGTGATGGAGTGGGTGAGTGATTGAGGGAAGGGGGTGGGTGATGGATGCGGGTGGGAGTTGGAGGAGGTGGGTGCGGGAGTGGGGTGGGTGTTGGAGGGGGTGAATGAGGGTGGGCATTGGGGATGGAGTGGTTGGGTAATGGAGGCAGTGGGTAATGGAGGGACCAGCTGCTAAAGAAGTGAGCACTGATGCAGACACAACATCTGTGGTGATTCCCTTAGTGATGACCCATTCGCTATCTGGAACCGAGGGGCAGCACTTATAAATTTCGTACTTACTCCTCCGCCCCCATCACGGAAGCCCGACCTCACAGGGAATTTCCTATTTAACCCCCCCCCCCCCCTCCACCGTACCTGACCCCACTGGGAATTTCTCACATCCCCGAGGCCCAACCACACAGGGAATTTCTCACGCCCCCTTGGACCTGACCCTATGGAGAATTTCCCACTTTCCCCCACCTGGATCCAACCCCACAGGGAATTACCCACTTACCCCTCACCCCACGGACACTACCCCATGGGGAATCTCCCATGCCCACCGAACCCAACCCACCGGGGAATCTCCCACTTCCCCCTGGACACGACCCCATGGGGAATTTCCCACTTAGCCACCCCCAGACCACCCCACAGGGAATTTCCCACTTATGTACCCCGGACCCAACCACAGGTAGAATTTCTCACACCCCCGAAGCCCAACCACATGGGGAATTTCCCTCTTACCCCCTCGGACAAGAACCCACAGAAAATTTCCCACACCCCACCCCCACCCCGGGTCTGACCCCACAGGGAATTTCCCACTTACCACCCCCGGACCTGACCCCACGGGGAATTTCCCACAACCCCCATGATACGACCCCCCCCCCCTACAGGGAATTTACCACTTATCCACATGCTCCACCAAGCCCAACCCCACAGGTTATTTCCCATTTATCCACCCCAGATGCACCCCACAGGGAATTTACCACATCCCCTCAGACCGGACCCCACAGTGAAATTAACCCTTACCCCCCCAGACCGGACCCAACTGGAAATTTCCCACCTACCTGCCCTGGACCCAACCCAATGGTGAATTTCCCACTTTCCCCCACCTGGAGCGGACCCCACAGGGTGTTTCCCACACTCCCCCCCGGACTTGACCCACCATCGGACTTCAAACTTAATCCCCAGGACCTGAACCCACACGGAACTTCCCACTTACCACCCCCGGATCCGACCCCATGGGAAATTTCCCACTTAATCCCCAGACACAACCCCCCCCCCTCCACAGGGAATTTACTACTTACCCGCACGCCCCACAAAGCTCGACTACACAGGTTTTTTCCTATTTATCCACCCTGGACGGACCCGACATGGAATTTACCTCTCCCCTCAGACGGTGAATTTCCCACTTTCCCCCACCTGGAGCAGACCCCACAGGGTATATCCCACACTCCCCACCAGACTCCACACACCATCGAATTTCCAACTTAATCCCCAGGACCTGACCCCATGGGGAATTTCCCACTTACCACCCCCGGACCCAACCCGACGGGGAATTTCCCACTTCCCCTCGACCTGACACCACGGGGAATTTCCCAATACCCTCCAGGACCTGACCAAATGGGGAATTACCCACTTACCCGCTCCGAACCTGAACACACGAGGAATTTCGCACAACTCCCCGGAACCGACCCCAAGGGGAATTTCCCACTTCCCCCAGACCCTACCCCATGGGGAATTTCTCACTTCCCCCCCGGACCCGATCCCATGGCAAATTTCCCACTTACCCTCCCGACGCCATGAGTTCTTTTGCAGTCACCCAACCTGGACGCCCCCACAGGGAATTTACCACTTACCCTCCCAGGACTAAACTGCACAGCAAATTTCCCACTTACCCCCCTCACCCCTGAACTGGACCCAACGGGGAAATTTCCACTTACCCCCCAGAACCAACCCTAAGGGGAATTTCCCACATATCCACACCTCCAAGCCTGACCCCATGGGTTTATTCACACTTACCCAACCCGAAACCCCCGCAGGGAATTTCCTACTCTTCCCCCACCCCGATCAGACCCCACAGGGAATTTCACATTTGTCCCCCCTGAACCTAAACCCATGGTGAATTTCCCACCCAGTCCACCTGAACCTACGCCACAGGGAATTTCCCACTTTCCCTCACCTGCAGGGTATTTTCCACACTCCACCCTGGACTCGACCCACCATCGAATTTTACACTTACCCCCCAGGACCAGACACCACGTGGAATTTACCACGTACCACTGCCGGACCCGACCAAACAGGGAATTACCTACTTACCTGCTCTGGACCTGACCCCACAAGGAATTTCCCACTTACCCCCAAGGACCAGTCCCCATGGGGAATTTCCCACTTAACCCCCCGAGCCCGACCTCATGGGGTTTTTCGCACATACCCAATCCAGACTCCCAAACGGAATTGCCCACTTACCCCCACCCAGTCCCGACCCCACAGGGAATTTCCCACTTAACGCACCCCCGACCCGACGCATGGCAAATTTCCCACTTCTCCCAGACCTGACCCCACGGAGAATTTCCCACTTCACACACGGACCAAACCCCACAGGGAATTTCCCATTTTCCATTTTCCCACCCTGGAACCAACCCCACTGGCAATTTCGTACTTTCCCCCACCTGGGACCCAACCCCACAAGGAATTTTGCATGTACCCCTCCCCCTAGACCCAACCGCATGGGCTTTTTCGCAGTCACCCAACCCAAACCCCCCCCCCCCACAGGAAATTTCCCTCTTACACTCCCCTGACTCAAACCCACGGCAAACTTCGCATTTACCCCTCCAGACTGGACACCACAGGGAATTTCCCACTTTCCTCCCGGACCCGACCCACCGTCAAAATTCCCACTTACCCCCACTGGACCCAAACCCACGGGGAGTTTCCCACTTCCCCCCCCCTGGACCTGACACCATGGGGAATTTCCCACTTACCATCCCTGACCCGATCTCACAGGGAATTACCCACTTACCCGCTCTGGACTCGACCCCATGGGTAGTTTCCCATTTACCCCCACATGGATACACCATGGTGAATTTCCCATTTACAACCCTGGACCAGACATGACACAACGGGGAATTTCCCACACTTCTCCCACCCGACCCCATGGGGAATTTGCCACTATCACCCATCGGATCCAACCCCACGGGGAATTTCACACCTATCCCACCCAGACCCCACCCCACAGGGAATTACCCACATTAACCCCACCCCCAGACTGGACGCCACGGAGAATATCCCACTTACCCCCTCAAAACCGACCCCACTTGGAATTTTCCACAATACCCAGAACTGACCCCAAGGGTAATTTCCCACTTATGCCCCCACTGAGCCCAACCCCACGGGTTTTTTTTCGCACAATCAGGACCTCCCAAAGGGAATTTTCCACTTTTTCCCAATTACCACCCCCCCCCCACCGGACCCGACCCATTTCATATTTCCCACACCCTGGACCTGACACCTCGGGGAATGTCTCAATTCCCCCCAGACCCGACCCCATAGCGAATTTCCCACTTCTCCTAGACCCTACCCCACAGGAAATTTCCCACTTTCCCACCCTGGAACCGACCCCTTGGGCAATTTCACACTTTCCCCCACCCAGACCCAACCCTAAAGGGTATTTCCCACTTACACCCCAGACCAGACCCCAAGGGGATTTCCAACTTATCCCCCAAACCGAACCCCAAGGGGAATTTCCCATGTACCCTCCTGGTCCAGACACCAAGGGGAATTTCCCATTTTCATCCATGGACCTGAACCATGGGGAATTTCCCACTTACCCACCCTGGACCCGACCACAGGTAGAATTTCTCACACCGCCGAGGCCCACCCACATGGGGAATTTCCCACTTAACCCCTCGGAGAGGAACCCACAGAAAATTTCCCACTTACCCCCCCCCCCACCCTGTGTCAGACCCTACAGGGAATTTCCTACTTACCATCTGCAGAGGCAACCCCATGGGGAATTTCCCACTTAACCCACTGGACATGTCCCTCCACAGGGAATTTACCACTTACCCACAAGCCCCACCGAGCCTGACCCAACAGGTTTTTTTTTCCCATTTATCCACCCCGTATGCACCCCATAGGGAATTTACCACATATCCCCTCAGACCGGACCCCACAGTGAATTTTCCCCATATCCCCCCAGACCGGACCCCACTGGAAATTTCCCATCTACCTGCCCTGGACCCAACTCCATGGTGAATTTCCCACTTTCCCCCTGGACACGACCACATGAGGAATTTCCCACTTAACCCCCGGACTCGACACCTCATGGAATTTCCCACTCACTCCCCTGAATATACCCCACGGGGAAAATTTCATTTCTCTCCAGACCCGACCCCATGAGGAATTTCCCACTTACTCCCACGGACTGACCCCACGGGGAATTTCCTACTGAACAGCCTGGAGCCGACCCCAAGGGGAATTTCCCACTTACCCCCCGAGCCCGACCTCACAGGTCACGCACATACCCAACCTGGACCCCCCCAAAGGGAATTTTCCACTTTCCCCCACCCAGTTCCAACCCCTCAGGGAATTTCCCACTTAACGCCCCCCCCCCCCCGACCCAACTCACGGCTAATTTCCCACTTTCCCAGACCCATGGGGAATTTCCCACTTCCCACATGGACTTGACCCCATGGGGAATTTTCCACTTTCCCACCCTGGAACTGAGCCCACTGGCAATTTCACACTTGCCACCATCTGGACCCGACTCTACAGGGAATTTTGCACATACCCCTCCCCCCCAGAACCCAACCCCATGGCAAATTTCCCTTGATCCCGACCCCATGGGTTTTTCGCAGTCACCTAACCCGAACCCCACCTCCACAGGGAATTTCCCTTTTACCTCCCCAGACTCAAATCCACGGCAAATCTCGCACTTACCCCTCTGACAGGACACCACGGGAAATTTCCTACACTCCTCCTGGACCCGATCCACCGTTGCAATTCCAACTTACCCCCCTGGACCCAACCCCATGGGGAATTTCTTTTCCCCCGGACCTGACACCACAGGGAATTTCCCACTTACCCTCCTGGACCCGACACCACAGGGAATTACCCACTTACCCGCTCCGGACTTGACCCCATGGGCAGTTTCCCACTTACCCCACCTGGACCCAACACCATGATGAATTTCCCATTTACAACCCTGGACAGACACAACCCAAAGGGGAATTTCCCACTTACTTCCCCCACCCGACCCCACTGGGAATTTCCCATTTTCCTCCAACTGGAGCGGGCCCCGTAGGGTATTTCCCACACTTCCCCCGGACTCGACCCACCATCGAATTTCCAATTTACTCCCCAGGACCTGACCCTATTGGGAATTTCACACTTACCACCCCTGGACCCAACCTGATGGGGAATTTTCCACTTTCCCCCCCAGACCTGACACCACGGGAAATTTCCCACTTACCCTCCCGGACCCGACCAAATGGGGAATTACCAACTTAAACGCTCCAGACCCAACCCCATGGGGAATTTCCCACTTTACCCCTGGAACTGACCCCAAGGGGAATTTCCCACTTACCTACCCCCCCCCCCCCACCGAGCCTACTTCACAGGTTTTTTCACACATACTCAACCTGGACTCCCCAAAGGAATTTCCCACTTTCCCTCACCCAGTCCCGACCCCACAGGGAATTTTGCACTTAACCCACCCCCAAGCCGCCCTACCCCACGGGGAATTTCCCATTTCCCCCAGACCTTACCCCACAGGGAATTTCCTACTTTCCCACCCTGGAACCAACCCCACTGGCAATTTCACACTTTCCCCCACCTGTACCCGACACCACAGGGAAAATGCCACTTCCCCCCAGTCCCGACTCCACGGGGAATTTCCCACTTCCTCCAGACCCTACCTCACAGGGATTTTCCCACTTTCTCACCCTGGAACCGACCCCACTGGCAATTTCACACTTTCCCCCACCCAGACCCAACCCCACAGGGAATTTCGCATGTACCTCTCCCCCCCGGATCTGACCCCATGGCAAAATTCCCACTTACCTCCCTCCTTGAACCAAACCCCATAGGTTTATTGACAATCAACCAACCCATACCTCCACCCCCCCCCCCACCCACACTGGGAAATTCCCTCTTACCCTCCCCGGACTCAAACCCATAGCAAATTTCGCATTACCCCTCTGGACCACAGGGAATTTCCCACATTCCTTCTGGACCCAACCCACCATCACAATTTCCACTTACCCCCACTGGACCCAACCCCACGGGGAACTTCCCCCAGACCTGACACCATGGGAAATTTCCCAAACCCTCCCAGACCTGACCCCATGGGGAATTACCCACTTCCCCCCAGACCTGACTCCACGGAAAATTTCCCACTTACCCTCCCGGACCCGACCCCACGGGGAATTACCCACTTGGGAAATTCACCATGTGGGGGTAAGTGGGAAACTGCCCATGAGGGAGCGGATAAGTGGGTAATTCCCCATGGTCCAGAGGGGTAATGCGAAATTTGCTATGGGTTTGAGTCCGGGGAGGGTAAGAGGGAATTTCCCAGTGTGGGGGGGAGGTACGGGTTGGGTGATTGTCAATAAACCCATGGGGTTGGGTTCAAGGAGGTGGGTAAGCTCCAGACTCGACCTCATGGGCAGTTTCTTACTTACCCCCACATGGACAAAACCACACGGTGAATTTCCCATTTACATCCCTGGACCAGACATGACTCAACGGGGTATTTCCCACTTACTTCCCCCACCCGACCCCATGAGAAATTTGCCACTATCACCCACTGGATCCAACCCCACAGGGAATTTCGAACTTGGTCCGCCTGGACCACACACAATGGGGAATTTCCCACATTACCCCCTGGGCCGGATGCCACAGGGAATTTCCCATTTACCTCCTTGGAACTGACCCCACGGGGAATTTTCCACTTAACCCCCGGAACCGACCACAAGGAGAATATCCCACTTATGCTCTCACCCCCCCCCCCACCCCGAGTCCAACCCCACGAGTTTATTCACATATACCCAAACAGAACCCCCCCAAAGGGAATTTTCCACTTTTTCCCCAATGACTACCCCACCGGACCTGACCCACTGCAAATTTCCCACACACCCCGGACCTGACACCACGGGGAATTTCCACTTCCCCCCGGACCTGACCCCATGGGGAAATTCCCACTTCTCCCAGACCCTACCCCATAGGGAATTTCCCACTCCCCCCCCCCCGTGGACCCGACCCCACTGCAAATTTCCCACTTAGCCCCAGACCCAACCCCAGGGGGAATTTCACACTTACACTCCTGGAATGGATACCAAAGGAAAACTCCCATTTACCCCCATGGACCCAACCCATGGGGACATTCCCACTTACGCAACCTGGACCCGACCACAGGTCGATTTTCTCACACCCTCGAGGCCCACCCACATAGGAAATTTCCCACTTACCACCCCCAGACCCAACCCCACGGGTAATTTCCCACCTAAACCCCGGACATGACACCCCACAGGGAATTTACCACTTATCCACATACCCCACCGAGCCTGACTCCACAGGTTTTTTTTCCCATTTATTCACCCCGACACACCCCATAGGAAATTTTCCACTTATCCCCTCAAATCGGACCCCACAGTGAATTTCCCCCTTACCCTCCCCCCAGACTGGACCCCACCGGGAATTTTCCAGTTTCCCAGTCGGGGTAAGTGGGAATTTCCCTGGACCCAACCCCATGGTGAATT
This sequence comes from Narcine bancroftii, assembly GCF_036971445.1. NCBI lineage: Eukaryota > Metazoa > Chordata > Chondrichthyes > Torpediniformes > Narcinidae > Narcine > Narcine bancroftii. The sequence goes on along the minus strand of NC_091472.1, from coordinate 210,578,179 downwards.
TCCCAGTTTCCGCCCGGACCTGACCACACGAGGAATTTTCCACTTAACCCCCAGACCCGACACCACGGGAAATTTCCCACACACTCCCCCCAAAACTACCCCATGTAGAATTTCTCACTTCTCCCCAGACCCGACCTCACGGGGAATTTCCCACTTACTTCCCCCCAGGCCAGATACCACGGGGAATTTCCCACTTACCCGCCCCTTTACTGGGTCCCACGGGAAATCGCTCTCTTATCCCCACCTTGGACCAGACCCAACAGGGAGTTTTCCACTTACCCTCTCACTGAACCATCCCCAAGGGGAATTTCCCACTTACCCACCCCCCTGAGCATGAACCCATGGGCTTTTTCGCAGTTACCCAACCCGGACACCCCCACAGGGAATTTACCTCTTACCCTCCCCGGACCAAATCCCATAGCAAATTTCACACTTACGTCCCCGGACTGGACACTACAGGGAATTTTCCACTTCCGCCCATACATGACACCATAGGAAATCTCCCACTTACCCCCCCACCCCGGAACCGACCCCAAGGGAATATCCCACTTACCCACCCCACCAAGCCCGACCCCAAGGGTTTTTTCACACTTACCCAACCCAGACGCCCCCCCACAGGGAATTTCCTACTCTTCCCCCACCCAGACCAGACCCCACAGAGAATTTCCCCCTTACCCCCAGACCTGACACCACGAGGAATTTCCCACACCCTCCCAGACCCGACACCGTGTACCTGCTCCGGACTCGACCCCATGGGCAATTTCCCATTTACCCTCACCCGGACCTGACACCACAGCGAATTTCCCACTTACCCCCAGGAACTGACCCTATGGGAAATTTCCTACTTACTACCCCGGACCAGACCCCACGGGGAATTTCCCACTTACCCAACCCCACAGAATTTTTAACACTAACCCCCCTCCCCCACAGGGAATTTCGTACTCTCCTCCACCCAGACCAGACCCCACAGGCAATTTCCTACTTACCCCCCACCCCCAAACCGGACCCAATGGGAAAATTTCCACTTACCCACCCCACCAAGCCCGACCCCATGGGTTTATTCACAATTACCAAACCTGAAACCCTCACAGGGAATTTCCTACTCTCCCCCAACCAGACCTGACCCCACGGGGAATTTCCCACTTACCACCCCCGGACCCAACATGACGGGGAATTTCCCACTTCCCCCCGACCTGACCCCATGGGGAATTTCCCACTTAACTCCCTGGAACTGACCCCAAGGGGAATTTTCCACTTAACCCTCCCCCGAGCCCGACCTCACGGGTATTTTCGCACTTACCCAACCTGGACCCCCCCAAAGGGAATTTCACACTTAACCCCACCCCGCAGACCCGACCAACGGCAAATTTCCCACTAACCCCCAGTGTGATAGTACAGATCTATCACCAATGTACATAGTGTATATAGTTACTGTATCTAGACTGTGCTTACAGCGATTGGCTGAGAGCTAAGCCACACCTATTGTTTGGGCCTTAAAGGGTTGTGTCCCTAGCCAGGTCGGATCATTCTGGACTGGTCGGCCACCTGTGAAGAGCTCCGGTCTTTTGCTAATAAAAGCCTTGGTTTGGATCAACAAGTCTTTGGTTCTTTTGACGAGCTCTACACCCAGTACCCGACACCACGGGGAATTTCTGACTTACCCCAGACCCTACCCCATTGTCAATTTCACACTTTCCCCACCCGGACATGACCCCACAGGGAATTTTGCACATACCCCTCCCCACCGGACCTGACCCTATAGCAAATTTCCCACCCCCTTTAGCCTGACCCCATGGGTTTTTTCGCAGTCACCCAACCCAAACCCCACCCACAGGGAATTTCCTTCTTACCCACCCCAGACTCAAACCTACAGCAAATTTCACACTTACTCCTCCAGACCAGACAGCATGGTGAATTTCCCACATTCCTCCCAGACCCAACCCACCGTCAAAATTCCCACTTACCCCCCCTGGACTCAACCCCACAGGGAATTTCCCACTTCCCCCCGGACCCAACCCCACGGAGAATTTCCCACTCCCCCCAGAATCTACCCAACAGGGAATGTCCCACTTTCCCACCCTGGAACTGACCCCACTGGTAATTTCACACTCTCCCACCCGGACCTGACCCCACATGGAATTTTGCACAATCCCCCCCCCCCCCCGGACCCGACCCCATGGCAAATTTCCCACTTACAACCTGGATGATCCCAAGGGGAATTTTCACTCCCACCCCATTGAGCCCGACCCCATGGGTTTTTTTGCAGTTACCCAACCCGAACCCCCCCACAGGGAATTCCCTCTTTACCCTCCCTTGACCCAAACCCATGGCAAATTTCACACTTACCCCTCCAGACTGGACACCACGGGGAATTTCCCATGTCCACCCGGACCTGACACCACAGGGAATTTCCCACTTACCCTCCAGGACCCGACCCCACGGGGAATTTCCCACACTCCCCACAGACCCGACCCACTGTTGAAATTCCGACTTCCCCTCCCCCCAGACCCAACCCCACGGGGAATTTATCACTTCCCCCCCGGACCAGACACCATGGAAAATTTCCCTCTTACCCCCACCCGGACCTGACCCAAAGGTGAATTTCCAATTTACAACCCTGGACCAGACACGACCCAATGGGGAATTTTCCACTTCCTTCCCCCACTCAACCGCACGGGGACTTACTACTATCACCCACTGGATCCAACCCATGGAGAATTTCGCACTTAGCCCCCCTGGATCCAACCCCACGGGGAACTTCCCACTTAATCCCCTCGGACCCAACCCCACAGGGAATTTTCCACAACCACCCGGAACTGACCCCAAGGTAAATTTCCCCCACCGACCCCAACCCCACGGGTGTTTTTTCGCATATAACCAAACAGGACCCCCCCAAAGGGAATTTCCCACTTTTTCACAATTACCACCCCTCCGGACCCGACCCACTGCAAATTTCCCACACCCCCTGGACCCGACACCACGGGGAATTTCCCACTTCTCACAGATCCTACCCCACAGGAAATTTCCCACTTCCCCATCCTGGAACTGACCCCTCAGGCAATTTCACACTTACCCCCACCCAGACCCAATCCCACAGGCTATTTCACACTTATACCCCGGGGACATGACCCCACTGAAAATTTCCCACTTACCCCCAAGACCTGACCACAAGGGGAATTTCCCAATTACCCTCCTGGACCAGACACCATGGGGAATTTCCCACTTCTCCCAAATCCTACCCCACAGGAAATTTCCCACTTCCCCATCCTGGAACTGACCCCTCAGGCAATTTCACACTTACCCCCACCTGGACCCAACCCCACAGGCTATTTCACACTTATACCCCGGGGACATGACCCCACTGAAAATTTCCCACTTACCCCCAAGACCTGACCGCAAGGGGAATTTCACAATTACCCTCCTGGACCAGACACCATGGAGAATTTCCCATTTCCCTTCGGAACTGACCCCAAGGGGAATTTCCCACTTTCCCACCCTGGAATTGACCCCATGGGCAATTTCACTATTTCCCCCTCCCGGACCCGACCCCACAGGGTATTTCCCACTTATGCCCCACAGACCCAACCCCATGGCAAATTTCCCACTTCCCCCCGGATCTGGCACCATGGGGAATTTCCCACTTACTCCCCAGACCAGAACCCACAGGGAATTACCCACTTACCTGCCCCAGACCCAACCCCATGGTGAATTTCCCACTTACAACTCTGGACAAGACCAAACTCTATGGGGATTTTCCTACTTACACCCCCACCCAAACCCACGGGGATTATGCCATGATCACCCACTTGCCCACATGCCCGACCCAACACGTTTTTCCCATTTATCTACCCCGGATGCATCTCATAGGGAATCAGAACGGACCCCATGGTGAATTTTCCCCTTACCCCTACAAACCCAACCACATGAGCAATTTCCAATTTAACCCCAGACCTGACATCACAGGGAATTTCCCACTCACTCCCCCAAAACTACCCGATGGGGATTTTCCCACTTCTCCCCGTACCTGACCTCATGGGGAATTTCCCACTTACCCCCCACCCAGGCCGGACACCATGGGGAATTTCCCACTTATCCCCTCCCTGTACTGGACCTCACGGGAACGTTCCCACTCACCCCCACCCTGGACTGGACCCAACGGGGAATTTTCCACTTACTCTCCCTCTGAACCATCCCCAAGGGGAATTTCCCACTTACCCACCGCCTTGAGCATGACCCCATGGGTTTTTAATCGCAGTTAGCCAACCCGGACGCTCCCACAGGGAGTTTACCTCTTACCCTCCCCGGACCAAATCCCATGGCAAATTTCACACTTATGTCCCCGGACCGGACACTATGGGGAATTCCCCATTTCCCCCCAGAACTGACCCCAAGGGGAATATTCCACTTACCCACCACACCAAGCCCGACTCCACGGGTTTTTTTGCACTTACCCCATGGGGAATTTCACACTTACCTCCAGATCTGACATGATGGGGAATTTCCCACACCCGCCTGGACCTGACCCCATGGGGAATTACCCATCTACCCACTCCGGACATGAGCCCATGGGCAATTTCCCACTTACCCACACCCGGACCCGTCCCCACAGCGAATTTCCCACACCCCCAGGAACTGACCCTATGGGGAATTTCCCACTTACTTCCCCGGGCCAGAACCCACGGGGAATTTCCCACTTACCTGCCCCGGACCCGACCCCATGGAGAATTACCCATGTACCCGCTCCGGACTCGACCCCACAGGCAATTTCCCACTTACCCCACCTGGACCCGACCCCACTCCAAATTTTCCACTTATCCCCAGGAACTGACCCTATGGGAAATTTCCCTCTTACTCCCCCGGACCAGACCCCACGAGGAATTTCCCACTTACCTGCCCCGGACCCGACCCTATGGTGAATTTCCCACTTACAACCCAGGACCAGACCAAACCCCATGGGGATATTCCCACTTACTCCCCCACCCAAACCCACAGGGATTATGCCACAATCACCCACCGGATACAAACCCACGTGGAATTTCGTACTTACCCCCACGGACCCGTCCCCAGGGGAAATTTCCCATATTATCTTCAACCCCGGACCAGATGCAACGGGAATTTCCAATTACCACCTCGGACCCAACCCCATGGGGAATTTTCCACTTAACCCCCCTGAAATCGACCCCGAGGGGAATTTTCCACTTACACCACCCCCCACAGTGCAACCCCACAGGTTTTTTCGCACATACCCAACCAGTACCCCCCCCAAGGGAATTCCCCACTTTTTCCCAATTACCACCGTCCCGGTCCTGACACCACGGGGAATTTCTCACTTCTCCCAGTCACTACCCCACAGGGAATTTCCCACTTACCCCCACCCCACCCTGGACCCAACACCATTGGGAACTTCCCACTTACCCCACTGGACCAGACCCCACGGGGAATTTTGCAACATAATCTCTCTACGCCTGAACTCAATTCCCCATATTAATGAATCCCAGCGTCCCTTAGACCTTCTTAACTATCCTATCAAACTGTGCACTGACCTTGAGGGATGTATGGATTTGAACCCAAAGATCCCACTGTTTATCCACACTCTTAAGTAACCAACCATTAACCCTGTCTTCAGGCTCATGGTTTGTCCATCACCTCACACTTATCTTGATTGAACTTCACCATCCACTTTTCAGCCCAACTCTGCATCCTGTCTATATCCTCTTGTAGCCTTCGACAAACTTCAGCTCCATCCACAACTCCTCCAATCATTGTGTCATCTGCAAACCTACTGACCCACCCTTCCGCCTCTTCATCGAGGGGTCCCAGAACAGATCCCTCCACTTTCCTTCCACTACTACTCTCTGCTTTCTTCCTACACAGTGACGGGACCACTGATCCAGTGCCTCTTGACTTTCTGGATGAGTGGGGAACCTTGTCAAATGCCTTGCTAAAATCCATTTAGACCACATCTACCACCCTCATCAATTTCTTTTGTTACCTCCTCAAATACTCAATTTGACTCGCAAGGCAAGACCTTCCTTTCACAGAGACATTCTGACTGTCAGACTGTATTTCTCCAAATGCTCATCGATCATGTCCCTAAGAATCCTCTCCATCACTTTGCCCACCACAGATGTAGACTCACCGTCCATAATTCCCAGGATTCTCCACAGTACCTTTTTTAAACCAGGGACTTCATTTACTGTTCTCCAATCCTCTGGCAACTCCTCTGTGGCCAAAGAGGATTCAAAGACCACAGTTACTGCCCCAGCTATCTCTCTTCTCACTTCCCACAGCAGCCTGGGGTAAATTGTGTTCAGCCCCAGGGACTTATCAATTTTAAGAAGATCCAACACTTCTTCCCCGGTGCCATCAGATCCCTGAATAATCAATAATTTTCTGAGCCAACGACAGTGTCTCACTTCCCGCACGCTAGTATTATTTTCATAGAGTGACATCGTGAGATGCTACAAAATAAAGGTACAACTATGATCCTTCCACAAAACACTGAATTTCATGACTTGTTCATGGCAATAAATTCTAATTCTGGTTCCCACTTCCCTAATCCCACGTTGTTCAGCACATAGGCCTGTTCCATTTCACCCACCATGAATACTGATGCAAAGTGTTCATTTGGCACCTCCCCAACTTCCTCTGCCTCCAGGTGCATGATGCCTCCTTTATCCTTTAGTGGCCCCTCTTTCATTCTCGTCATCCTTCTGTTCTTCACATACGCATGTGAAGAACCTTGGGTTCTCCTTAATCCTACATGTCCAAGGCCTTCTCATGTCCCCTTTATATAACATCAATTTAATTTTAAATTTAGACATACAGCACAGTAACAGACCATTTCCACATCCTTTCTGTAATGAGGCGACCAGAAGTGGATGTTCTGATAACAATTTATTCTGACCTACATTGCACCAAAATTCTTACTTGCTGCAGCCCAACAGGAACTTTGTCAATAAAAACAATGACCACAGCATTGTAGAAATGAATTAAAAAGGACAGTAACGAGAAAAGATAATGAAGAAATATTCACAGTGATGGTCGAGCAGAATCAAAAGGGACTTTGGACACTGGTACCAGAGGGGTATCGTATTTTTGTTGAATGACAACACTGTCTAACTGAATTAATGCAACCTAGATTGTATACCTAAAATGGATGAGAGGGGGGGGGGTGGGGGGGTGGCTTGGGAGGAGGGAGGGGGGAGGGAGAAAAAGTCACTGTAAATGTGTGGAAAAGAAAAAGTGTATATCATGGCTATTGTGATTTATGGTGTGAAAAATTAAAAATTAAAAAAAAAAAGAACCAGAGAGCTGTTGGAAAGAAACTGTTGTTGGACCACATTCCCTCTCGGGTCCTTGGGCCTGAAAAGAATGTAAACTACTTGTAAAGTAATTAAAATGTAGTTTCCACAAGTTTTGCTTGTTGACCACCATTCCTTTTACTCTCGTTTTCCAATCTATCATAGCCAAATTCTTGCCTCTTGCTTCAATAGTTACATTTAAGACCACCACTGAACTAAATCCCTTTGATCCCAAAGCATGGCCACTATTCCCTGAGAGAACCTGGAAACACCAGATCATCCATTAACCAAACAAGTTCTTGGTTCCTCAACATACTGTAGTACAAAATGAATTCTAGGCTCTGCGAATCCATCTTCCATCACTATGCTTTTTAGTTTGGGCAATCTATATGTATAGTCCTGTGAAATGGGAGTGGGTTTTTGTCATAAACTTTGTACAATGTTCGTATGCTCCAAAATTCTCACTTGCTGCAGCCAAAGATGGACATTGTAAAATGAAACTACAAACAGGGGTAGAGAAGGTGGGCGCCAGCATCTTTTTCCCAGGGCAGGACAGGCAAAGACCCGAGGATCTGCACAAAGTGAAGGGGGGAGTTTAGGGGACACATCAGGGGTACGTTTTACACAGAGAGTTGTGGGGTGGAATACTTTGTCAGTGATGCTGGTGGAGGTTGGAATGCTGGGGGCACAAGAGATTCTTAGACGGGCACATGGATGAAAGAAAAATAGAGGGTATGAGGTCAGGAGGGAATAGATTTTTTTGTTAGGGATATATGGGTTGGCACAAGATCATGGGCTGTAATATTCTATGTTCTAAAGGGAACTGAAATGCAACTACAATAGTTACTTAATTGAATTAAAAAGAGACAGTAAAGAACAAAAATACGTTGACAATTGTGACAGAGTTTGTTAGAGCAAGTCACACACAAACACATTAAAACACAGAATTTTTGCAGTTTTGCAGAGTGCTGACAGACTCATGATGGACTGCTATTTGCAAAAGGCAACAATGTCACAACATAGAACAGCAGCTTTGTCTGAAAAATAGTTTGCTGTCTGGAAGAGCATGTGATCTTTGCAGGCAGGGAGCAAAACAGCTTTGCTCTCAGAGTGGGAGGGAGTGAGAGAGTGAGAGGAGAGACAGAGACTTAGGTTCCAGAGGGACAAGCTGGCAAGCTTTGGAAGATGGCCTGGTCAAAGGAGAGGACTGGCTGTCCAGTGTTTTCCTTGGAATAGGAGAAACAGGAAGACACTCTGTGGTGGCCTGAAAGAAAGAGGTTATCATCTGGAGAACCCTGAAGGGGGAAAGTTTCATCAGCAAGACACTGGAGTGGCTGATTAAAAAGGAATCAGCTGTGGATGTCCTGGAATGAGAAAACTCTCTCTCTGAAAACCAATAGGAACCCTCCTGAGTGGTAACCATTTACCTGTTAAGCACCAAAGCCTGATGAACTTTATTAATGCTAACTTCTGTGCACAGTACAAGAATTGCCTGGAACCAGTGAGATTGGAACTTTGCTGAACAAACACACACATTAGAAGGGGGTTAAGTTTATAGTAATAAGTCAGAGTTTTATCCTGTTTTCGTGTTTAAAGATAATTAAAAGCAACTTTTGTTTAAGTAACCCTTTGTCATGGTGCTTATCTATTGCTGCTGGGTTTTGTAACACTGGGTTCGTAACACTGTGAGGAATATTTTTAGAGTTTGTAGAGGGATCTGGACCAGCTCAGACAGGGGTCTGCAACCCATGGCTCCGGAGCCGCATGTGGCTCTTTCATCCCTCTGCCATGGCTCCCTGTGGCTTTGAAAAAATAATGTGAATACAGTAAATGGCTATTTTATTTAAATTATTTTTTTATTTAGTTAGTTTGAAGAAGTGAATGAAATCTACAAATTCAAGTACTTCTGCTAGTTTTGTGGCAGCTCAGGAGATTACCAGGCACGGGAAGCTGTTCACAGATTGGGGAATATATAAAAGAATAGTTTATCAAGATATCAGAACATTTATTCTCAGACTTCAAAAACAAGAGTGAAATTGTTCAGAAAATCAAAGATATGCCACTCTCTGTAAAGACTGTCAAGGACAGGACCATAAAAATGGCAGCAAATATCACCAGTCAACTAATTAGGGACATTAATTTGGCTCCAGCATACTCAATCGCCTGTGATGAATCAAAAGATGTAAGTGATATTCAGCAAATAGCGCTATTGTTCAGATATGTGAACTCTGCTGGGCCACAGGAAGAAATCATTGAGTTGATACCACTTAAAGGCCAAATACGGGGGGAGGATATCTGTGAGGTTGTGTTAGATTGTTTAAAGATCAAAGAAATAAACACCACCCACTTGGGGTCAGTGGCTATTGATGGGGCACCGAGCATGACGGGAGCATAGAAGGGGTTTGTGACTTTACTTCAGAAGTCGCTAGATAGAAAACTGCTGATGTTTCATTGCATTCTGCATCAAGAGGCATTGTGTGCTCAAACATTTCCTCCAGAATGCACAGAAGTGAGGAATCTTGACATACAGATAGTGAACAAAATAATGGCAAAAGGATTAAACCACCACCAGTTCCGTTCATTATTGGAAGAAGTTGAAAGCACATACTCTGATCTCCTGCTGCTCAACAAGTCCAGTGGCTGTCCAAAGGTGAAGTGCTGAAGCAGTTTGCTGCGTGTCTGGAGCTTGTAAAGCCTTTCCTGGAAAGCAAAGGGCTCACCTTTCTGCTCTGTTTCCTGATTGTAGTCCTTCTTCATCTTGGTTACATAACTTATTATTTGCCCTCTGATGAACGCTTCCATTGTGTCCCATAGTATAAACTTATCTTCCACTGATTCCGTATTTATTTCAAAGTACATTTTAATTTGTCGTTCAATGAATTCTCTAAAATCCTGCCTTTTAAGTAGCATGGAGTTTAATCTCCATCTATACATTCTTGGAGGGATGTCCTCTAACTATTGTCAATATCAGGGGTGAGTGGTCCGATAATATTCTAGCTTTATATTCTGTTTTCCTAACTCTGTCTTGCATGCGAGCTGATTACAGGAACAGGTCTATTCTTGAGTATGTTTTATGTCTATCCGAATAATATGAATATTCCTTTTCCTCCATATATCCAAAAGTTGCATTTCTTGCATCGATTTAATTATAAATTTGGTTACTTTGTTCTTTCTGTTAATTTTTTTCCCAGTTTTATCCATGTTTGAATCCAAATTAAGGTTGAAATCCCCTCCTATTAGTATGTTCCTTTGCGTGTCTGCTATCTTCAAAAAAATATCTTGCATAAATTTTTGATCTTCTTCGTTAGGTGAATATACATTGAGTAAATTCCAAAAATCCGAATATATCTGACATTTTATCCCTGCTGGATCTATTATTTCCTCTTCTATTTTAATTGGTACACTTTTACTGATTAATATAGCTACTCCTCTGGTTTTTGAATTATATAATGCTGCTGTTACATGTCCTATCCAATCTCTCTTTAATTTCTTGTGCTCCACTTCAGTTAAGTGTGTTTCTTGCACGAATGCTATGTCAATTTTTTCTTTTTTCAGTAAATTTAGCAGTTTCTTCCTTTTGATTTGGTTATGTATTCCGTTAATATTTAAAGTCATATAGTTCAACATAGCCATTTCATACTTCGTTTATCTTTCCTTTCCGTTTCCTCATCATCACCTTTCCTTCTTAACCATTTCTGCTTTCTTGTTTTGAACACTTTATAAGACAACATTTCTAAAACATCAAACATTTCCCTTATTCTCCTATCTAAAATTCCTTTAACCCCACTATCCCCTCCCCTTCCTGAGTTCCCCTTTATCCCTTGTCGGGCAACCACATCTCCCCTCTCCATTTGGATTTACGAATTCACTCGCAAGCGTCAACTGATTTCGCAGTGACCGTAACTCCTCCCCACCCAGCCCCCCAGAAAAGATTTTAATTTTCATATACAACAAAGGTCACTCTCTTAATTCCCTCCTTACTTCCTCTCTTCCCTTTCTTTCCCTTATTAATTCTTATCTATACTCTATATTTTTCTTTTAAATACACATACACACACACATATATACACATACACACATACATATAGTTCGTGGTCATTTTTGCTCTCGTTACATGTCTTCATCTCTCTGTCTGTTTTGTAGTTGTTCTGCAAATTTTCGTGCTTCCTCCGGATCCAAGAATAGTCTGATTTGCTGCCCTGGAATAACTATTTTAAGTACCGCTGGGTACTTTAGCATAAATTTGTATCCTTTTTTCCATAGGATCACTTTTGCTGTATTAAACTCCTTCCTCTTCTTCAGGAGTTCAAAACTTATATCTGGATAGAAAAAAAAATTTTGACCTTTGTATTCCAGTGGCTTTTTGTCTTCTCTTATTTTCTTCATTGCTTTCTCCAATATATTTTCTCTTGTTGTATATCTTAGGAATTTTACTAAAATGGATCTTGGTTTTTGTTGTGGTTGTGGTTTAGGGGCTAATGTTCTGTGTGCCCTTTCTATTTCCATTTCTTCCTGTAATTCTGGTCTTCCTAGAACCCTGGGGATCCAATCTTTTATAAATTCTCATATTCTTGCCTTCTTCATCTTCCTTAAGGCCCACTATCTTTATATTATTTCTTCTATTATAATTTTCCATTATATCTATCTTCTGAGCTAACAGCTCTTGTGTCTCTTTAATTTTTTTATTAGATTCTTCTAATTTCTTTTTTAAGTCATCTACTTCCATTTCTATGGCTGTTTCTCGTTCTTCCACCTTGTCCACTCTTTTTCCTATATCTGACATGACCATCTCTAATCTATTCATTTTTTCTTCTGTACTTTTTAATTCTTCTTTTTATTTCACTAAATTCTTGTGATTGCCATTCTTTTATTGATTCCATATATTCTTTAAAAAAAATCCATTGTCTTGCCCTTCCCTTCTTCTTCCATTTCTCTGTGTTCTTCCTCTTCTTCTTCCTCTGAGTTGGTCATCTGTTGTTTCTTTGATTTCCTTTTACTCCCTTCTTTCTTGCTCTCGTTATTTTCTGTGTTTTCCTCTTGTTGTCGTGCTGTGGCTGTCATTCTCAGCTGTGGAGATCGACTCCTCAGCTGGTCCCCCCTCCCATCGGTGTTTTTTTTGTCTTGCGCGGTTGCGCACTTTTGCTTGGCTCCGCGAGCCATTTTTGTAGTCCCGAACTCGGGACTTCGACTGACCCGACCTGCTTCTCTCTCCACAGCGGGCCTCCTCGGACAGGTAAGGCCTTCACCTTCTTCTTCCGATGTCTTTTCTTCTTCTCTTCTTCCTGTTGCTTTCGACTTTTCTTTCTTCGTTGCCATTTTCTTCCTACCTTTACTTTCACTTTATTTTAATTTTCATGTTTGTGCCTTTGCGTTTTCTCTGTTTTTTTAAAACTTTTCCAGAGAGGGCTGGAGTTCCCCGACCGGCCACTACTCCATCGCGTGACTCCTCCTCACTTCCCCTCTTTGAGAGAGTTCAAAGAAGCACACAATCAGATCAAGTATGAATATTTACAGCGGGCAATCATTGCAATGCAAACAGTGTTTGGGGAAAGATTCTGTGAGTTCAGAGAGGAAAAAAACACTTTGTCCTTCCTTGTCACTTCCCTAAACATCGATGCATCCCTATTGAATATGACTGCATTTACAGATGTAAGTCAACCCGATCTTGAGATCGAATTTGCTGATATAGCTGAAAAAGACTTATGGGTGTCTAAGTTCAGAAGCTTGACAGCTGATCTTGAAAATGTTGCTGGTTAGAAGGCCATTCTTGCTCAGAAGCACAAATGGAGTGAAATTGAAAACCTCCCCAAACCGGACAAACTTGTGTTCGAAACATGGAATTTAATTCCCGACACTTATATGAACAGGAAAAAATATGCATTCAGAGTGCTGTTGATCTTTGGATCGACATACTTATATGAGCAGGTTTTCTCCAGCATGAACTATATAAAAAGCAAACATCACTCGCGCCTCATGGATGACAGCATCCAATCCTGAATGAAGATCAAAGTGACGTCTTATAGTCCTGATATTGGTTCAGGAGCAGAAGTCACATTAACCAAGTGAAAGAAATCATTTCATGAGTTATTATTTTGCATATATATATTTTTATATTGGACCCTGAACTGATGTAGTTGTGTTTTATATTTAGCTTGGTGGTTGACTGCTGTAGCTACGCGACTAAGGAAATCAATGGATGACGGCAACCTTTAGAATAAAATACAAACTGACATTTTTTTGTTTGCTCTTTTTAATTAAAGCGAATATTTCTTTTGTAAAAAATTCCACAAATAAGGGATGGACTCGATGCAGGCCCGCATTGTGTATTTTATTTGAAACTTATACATGCCAGTGTCTTTTTTTTTAAAGAGTTCAAAAGAATTTGTTGTTTTGCTTTGTTACAAACAGAAATAAAATGTCAGTCGTTTTCTGTTTGTAGTTCCTTTATTTCATAAATGTAACAAATTATAGTCCTTATATACATAACATATGTGTAATGAAACTATATATGCAGTGTTTTCATCATTTTAGGGATCAAACTGGTTTTGCAGCTCCAGATGGGTTTTATTTGGTGGGAAACACTCAAATGGCTCTTTTAATGCTGAAGGTCGCTGACCCCTGAGCTAGGAGAACAGACCAATAAATGGTTGATGGAATTTAATGCAGACAATTGTGAGGGGCTGCACTTTGGAAGAGCAAATCAGAATAGGATGAACACGGTGAGCAATGAGTAGCGCGGAGGAGCAGAGAGGTCTGGGAATACACATACATTGTCCCCTGAATGTTAGATGTGGGCAGGGTTGTAGAGAAAGCTTTTGGCATCTTAGCCTTTATAAATCAAACTATTGAGTGTAGAAGTTGGGATGTTATGTTGAAGTTATTCAAGTCATTAGTGAGGCCACACTTAGAATATTGTGTGCAATTCTGGTCGCCCAGCAGCAGGAACTATATCAATAAGATTGAAAGAGTGCAGAGATTTACTAAAATGTTGCCAAGTCTTCAGGAGTTGAGTTACCAGGAAAAAATAAACAGGTTAGGACTTGGAAGGATGAAGGTTGAGGGGAGACTTGTTAGAGGTTTATATGAGGGGCACAGACAGAGTAGATGCGAGTAGGATGTTTCTATTTAGATAGTGGGAGATAAATTTGAGAGGTTATAGCTTTAGGCTGAAAGGGGAGAGGTACAAGGGGAACATTAGGGGTGGGTTGTTCACTCAGAGAGGGTAAGAGTGTGAAATGGGTTTCCTCTGATGCAGTGAATGCAGATTTAATCTTGCATTTTAAAAATAAATTGGATAAATACATGGATAGGAGGGGTCTGGAGGATTATGGAATGAGAGTAGGCCAGTGGAATGAGCTAGTTTTATTGGTTGGTGCAGAGTGGAAGGGTCAAATGGCCTGTTTTCTGTGCTGTCATGTTCTATGGTAACTAAATTAAAAATGTTATATGAAATTCTTTAACTTTGCCATAAAGCAGACAGAGTCACCACTTGGTGCAGTGCCCCTCACAGAAACCTACAGCACTTGGATTCCTAGGTGGTCTCCCTTCCAAGTACTGACCAGGCCTGTGCTTGCTTAGCTTCTACTCAATCTCAGGAGTATTCAGGCTATTAGATGCCCTTTGACAGAATCCATGGCTTCGAAGAAAAGGTCACTTCATTTAACCCTTGACTGGGTTGGTGAAATCATCATGGAAATCACAAGTTCCGTAACTTCCATGTAAGAGGGGAATTGTAAAAAAAAAGTCATTCATGTGAAGAAATGTTTCTCTTCAGTTGCTTTAACTGTACAAGAAATTCAACATCAAGTGGAAGCCTGATGAGGAAGGACTCAGCAGGGGGCTTGGGACCAGTTGTCGCCAGCAGAGCTGGGGGGTTGGCCCAAGATACAGCCTCCATCCTGAACACGTTGGAAACTTTATGCAGTCATTTTACAAGTGTGGAATCAGTGATGAGAGATGTGTCAGAGAAGGTAATAGAAATTAAAGAAGCTATGGAAGACTTAAATGAATGAAAGTTTCATTCAGAGGCCGAGCTGGACAGGCTGAAGGCAGGGGAGTAAAAGCAAAAATATGGGACACAGAAAAGAAAGGACTGATGGACAAGGTTGACCATATGGAAAAGTTTAGCAGATGTCACAATGCAAGAATCATTGGACTGAGAGAAGGAATTGAGGGAAAAGATGCCGTGAGTTTCTTTGAAACATGGACCCAAGTGCTGGGACAAATAAGTTAAAGTCCTGGTAAGACTTTTAAGTACCAGGAAAGTGATGCGATCTTGAGAGCAGAATTTGAAGATTCCAAAAATAATAACTGCCCATTAGTGGACAATGCAAAAGTAACATTTTTTCAGGACTTCAGCCCTGCCTTGGTCAAACAAAGACAGGAATTTGACGAGGTAAAGAGACAAAATCTTTAAGTATTCACTAATTTATCCAGCAACACTGAGGGTGGATGTCTCAGAAGGTACTTGATGAATTTTCAAGAATAAAGAGGTGGAAGAATTGTTAAGCAAGTTATAAAAAGATTAAAGTCACCAGCTGAAAAGACAGTTTAAAAACTGAAAGACACATCTTTTTATTTATACAAATAGTACTGAGCCATCTTGTTTTCACTGTTAAAAGAAAAAAACCATTGGTTTATATGGAGAGCTCTGAAAAGACAGAAAGGAGGTAAGAAAAGCAGCAAGGTGGGAACTCCAGGGAAGATGGCGCCAAAGGGAGGGGTTCTTCTTTGCAAGAACCCACGGGCTTTTCTCGCGGACATCCGGGTACTCTTGTCAATGTCACCATCAGAGCTTGTGCTATGTGTGGATTTCTTAAATGTATTAGAAAAGTCTTTTAATAGGGAAATGTTACAACAGTATTTAGAAAACTGGGAAGATATTACTGTTATACAATATTTGTGTGAAAACTGGTATGAATATTAACAGGATAGTAATAAAAAGGTACAAAAAGGGGTATAAAAGTAACTATTATACATACAAAAATGTAGTTTCCCCAACTGTACTCTATATACTTAAAATATATGTAAGCTCTGACGGTGAACGGATCTGATTGTGTGGAAGGGGAAGGGACTGTTTTGTTTTTGTTTTGCTTGTGTTTGTGAGAAAAAGTTTAATATATTGTATATATAAAATGTCACTGTAAAAAATGTTTTAAAAATTTTTAAAAACTCTAAGAGTTTTGAGAAGTTTGATGACTTGGCGTCTCACCCACTTCATAATTACTTTTGAACATCAATTTAAAGACAAAACAAGATGTTTTAAGACTGGACTTTAAATTTGAACTTTGAAAATGACCTATCAAAATCAGGGCTGAGCTGTAATGGTTTGGGATCTGCCACACACTCACATACACATTTGTGCAGTTAGAGGTTACGTTTAGAATTAAGTCAGATTTTATATTTTAATAGTTAGTAATAAAAATTATTGTTTGACAATACCATTGCCTTCGTGAATTTCTATGGCTGCTGGTCTATGACGTGATACAAGTCCAGTCTCTTGTTTCAGGAATGCCGGCATGCTGTGAGAAATTATACACTGGCCCAGCATTCTGCCGGCGTTGCTTAATGACGGGACTTTGTTACGGCAGTCCTGCAGGATCTCTGTGGAATAAAGGGCTTCAAAGACTCATTGAAGGACTTTTACCTTGCATATTTTTTTTTTATGTCTTGCACTGTCAGCTTGCTTCCATTTCTTTCTTTGTTTCCATTTCTCTTTTGTCCACGTATCTTTGCTTGAGTGCAGTTTTTGCATTGCTGATAAGTAGAAATTCTGCCTGGCCTGCAGGCAAAAGAATCTCTTTTTTAATATTTTATTTAATACTCCATACATGCAGTAATTACAATTATTATAATATACAAATATCACCCCAAAAGAAGAAAAAACAAATAAAAAATTAGAAATATATATAAAAGACAGAGAAAGAAAAAGAACAAAGAATCTTGGATTGCAAAGAGAGATGTCGTGCTCATTCGTTCTAACACTAACGTATAGAGGAGGATTCTGCAGGACCATAGGGGTAAAAAGGAGATCACTAGAAATTTAATCCTGTTAAATGAGTCTACGGGCACCAAATATGTAAAAACATAGAATAGTTATTTTTAAATTATATAAGTAATTTTTTCCAAAGGGATACAACTTTGAATTTCAGCATGTCACCTTGGCAATGTTAAAGATGTATCCGATTTGCAAGTGATTGCAATTCATTTTCTCGCAACTGTCAATGCTAATATAACAAATTCCAATTAATAATTTCAATTTAGGAGTTGTTGGCATTCATAGCAAGAGGATTCGAGTACAGGAGCAGAGAGGTTCTACTGCAGCTGTACAGGGCCTTGGTGAGACCACACCTGGGTATCATGTACAGTTTTGGTCTCCCTACCTGAGGAAAGACACCCTGGCCATAGAGGTTCACTCAGTTGCTGGTATGGTATACTATCCCTGGTATGGCAGGACTTGCACATGAAGAAAGGCTGAATGGACTAGGCTTAAACTCGCTGGAATTTAGAAGATTGAGGGGAATCTTATAGAGAGATATAAAATTCTTAAAGGATGAGACAGGCTAGATGCAGGAAGGTTGTTCCTGATGTTGGGGAAGACTAGAACCAGGGGGTCACAGTTTAAGGATAAGGGGAAGACTTTTAGGACTGAGATGAGAAAGGAAACTTCTCTCAGAGTGGTGAATCTGTGGAATTCTTTACCACAGGAAGTGGTTGAAGCTGGTTCCTTATCTATCTTTAAGAGGGAGTTAGATTTGGCCCTTGTAGTGAAGGGGATCAGGGGGTCTGGGGAGAAGGCAGGTACAGAGTAGATGATCAGCCATGATTAAAATGAATGGGGGTGTAGGCTTGAAGGCCCAAATGGCCGACTCCTACACCTATTTTCTATGTTTACCTTCAATATTTCCTAATAAAAACAAATCAGGATTTAGCGGAAAAACAGCTTCTGTAACCTGTGGTAGAAAATTACTTATAGACGCCTAAAAGGACCTCACATTTGGACAAGACCAGGTTGAATGTACATCCTCACCACATCTAAAACATTGATCTGATTAATCTAATTTCAATCTATTCAACTTCTGTGGTGTAATATATAATTGATGTAAAAAATTATATTGGACTAATCTATACCTTATAGTATTAATCATAGAATCTCTGCATAAATGTTCCCATCTCTACCTATGGATGGATATACAATCCTAATTTAGGAGTTGCTTCTTGTAATAACAAATATATCAAATAAATAATTTTTTTTTTAAACTTTCCCACTTCTAATAAGAAGTTCTACCTCAAAACAATTAGGCAAAAACATTGCTGACCCTAATTTATCTCTCAAATATGCCCTTAATTGAAAATGACAAAAAAAAAGAGGACATGGAATATCACATTTGTTTCTCAATTGTTGAAACGACATTAATTGTCCTCTTAACAGTCTTCCACATTAACAAACCCTTTACAATACCATGTATTTAAAAATTGATGATCTCTTGAAAAAAACCCAAAAGGCATTTTAGGTGATAAAGACCCTTCACTAATATCTTGATTCATTTTATTCTAAATATTGAGTAAATGCTTCAATAATGCTGTGTCTTTATCAGCAACCAAACAGTTTCAATTCCCACTTGTATGTAAATTTTTCTGATTTCTTTCCACCAATGTTATTCAGTTCTAATATTAACCCGCACCAGTATTGCATTTCAAATAAAGAAGCAAGGAATTGTGTGCCGCTCAACAATTATTCTTAAAATTAGGGAGCTGTAAACCTCCTAATTCATATTTCCACACCAACTTTTCTATAGAAACTCTTGCCACTTTACTGTTCCAAAGATATTTCCTTATTTGTTTAATTCTTGAAAATATTTTGAGGTATTAATATTGGTAACATCTGAAAAAGGTATTGTATCCTTGGAAATACATTCATCTTTATACAATTCCCTTCCAACTAAAGTTATGGGTAAATTTATCCAATTTTTTTAATCTTCCTTTTTTTGTAAAGATAAGTAATTCAATTTATATAAATTCTTCAGATTGTTGTTCGTCCTTTGTAGTCAAAGGAGGCCATGGCTTCAAAGTCAAATGGGAAATTGGTGGCTGTGGGTCCAGAGGTGACTGGTGAGGCCAAACCGGGTCCTGAAGGCTCATCCACATGTGGGACACAAGTGGGTGGGTGCTGTCGTGGTAGTGGATGCTGCTTGGATCTTGTGCATAGCACGCTTTTGTTGCACCTCGATGATGTGCCTGACTTCAGCTACACGGGTTCCTGTGGTGATTTTGCTGTGCCAAGCTGGACTGTCGAAGGCAAGCATCTCCCATGTGTTGATGTCGACACCCAGGCCTTTGAAGGATGCTTTGAGGCAGTCTTTGTAACCTTTCTTCTGACCTGAGTGAGTGCTCGCCCTTGCACAGTTCTCCGTAAAGTAGCTGCTTAGGCAATCGCCTGTCTGGCATTCTGACCACATGTGGGGAAGTTACGTGATGGAGTAGTGGCCAGACGGTGAACTCCAGCCCTCTCCAGAAAAGTTGAAAAAAATAAAGGAAAGCACAAAGGCACAAAAATAAAAATTAAAGTAAAGTGAATATAAAGGTGGAAAGAAGATGGCGACGAAAAAAGAAAAGTCAAAACCAACGGTAAGAAGAGAGGAAGAGAAGACAACGGAAGAAGGAGAAGGCCTTACCTGTTCGAAGAGGCCCGCGGTGGAGAGAGAATCCCGCTCCCTCAGGTCGGTAGAAAGTGGACTACAAAAATGGCTCACTGAGCCGAGTAAAAGTGCGCAACCGTGCATGTGCGAGGAGTCGCGCATGCGCGATGCGCATGCAAAAAAACACACCGACGGGAGGGGCGACCAGCTGGGGACTCGATCTCCACAGCCGGCAATGACAGCTACAGAACAGCAGCAGCAAGAGGAGAACATAGAAGACAACGAAAACAAGAAAGAAGAGAAGAAAAAGAAAACAAAGAAACAACAGATGGCCAACCCAGAGGAAGAAGAAGAGGAAGAGGAAGAGTACAGTGAAATGGAAGAAGAAGGGAAAGGCAAGACAATGGATATATTTTCTCTTATTAAAGAATACATGGATTCATTTAAAGAATGGCAAGCACAAGAATTTAGTGATTTAAGAAGAAGAATAAACAGTACAGAAGAGAAAATGAATAAATTAGATATGACCATATCAGAAATAGGAAAAAGAATGGACAAGGTGGAAGAACGAGAAGCAGCAGTAGAAATGGAAGTAGAGGACTTAAAAAAGAAATTAGAAGAATCTAATAAAAAAGTTAAAGAGACACAAGAGCTGTTAGCTCAGAAAATAGATATAATGGAAAGTTATAACAGAAGAAATAATATAAAGATAGTGGGCCTTATGGAAGATGAAGAAGGCAAGAATATGAGAGAGTTTATAAAAGATTGGATCCCCAGGATCTTAGGATGTCCAGAACTACAGCAAGAAATGGAAATAGAAAGGGCACATAGAGCATTAGCCTTTAAACTACAACCACAACAAAAGCCAAGATCCATTTTAGTAAAATTCCTAAGATATACTACAAGAGAAAAGGTACTGGAGAAAACAATGGAGAAAGTAAGAGAGGACAACAAGCCACTAGAGTACAAAGGGCAAAAAAAATTTATTTATCCAGATATAAGTTTTTAACTCCTTTTTTTTTTAATTTTTTATTTTTCACACCATAAATCACATTAGCCATGCTACACACTTCCTCTCCTTCACACATACACAGTGACCCTTTCTCACCCCCCCCCCCCACCCCTCCCATCCATTTTAGGTATACAATCCAGGCTACACCAAACCAGTCAGACAATGTTGTCATTCAACAAAAATACACCAGAAATTCTACTGAGTCCATTCTTTTCTTTCCTTCTCCTTCCATCAACTTAGGTAATGATTGTCCCCGGTAGGTTTTCGCTATTGTATTTAATGTAAGGCTCCCATATTTGTTCGAATATTTCAATATTATTTCTTAAACTATGTGTAATTTTTTCTAATGGAATACATTTATTCATTTCTATATACCATTGTTGTATTTTCAGATTATCTTCCAATTTCCAGGTTGACATAATACATTTTTTTGCTACGGCTAGGGCTATCTTAACAAATCTTTTTTGTGCATCCTCCAAATCAATTCCAAATTCTTTGTTTTTTATGTTACTTAGGAGAAAGATCTCTGGATTCTTTGGTATATTGTTTTCTGTTATTTTATTTAATATCTGATTGAGATCTTCCCAAAATTTTTCTACTTTCTCACATGTCCAGATTGCATGAATTGTTGTTCCCATTTCTTTTTTACATCGAAAACATCTATCAGATACTGTTGGGTCCCATTTATTTAACTTTTGAGGTGTAATGTATAGTCTGTGTAGCCAGTTATATTGTATCAGACGTAGCCTCGTATTTATTGTATTTCTCATCGTTCCAGAACATAATTTCTCCCATGTTTCCTTTTTTATCTTTATATTTAAATCTTGTTCCCATTTTTGTTTAGTTTTACCATTTGTTTCCTCATTCTCTTTTTCTTGCAGTTTAATATACATATTTGTTATAAATCTTTTGATTAACATTGTATCTGTAATCACATATTCAAGGTTACTTCCCTCTGGCAAACTCAAATTGCTTCCTAATTTATCTTTCAAGTAGGATCTCAGTTGGTAATATGCCAGCGCTGTATCTCCAGTTATATTGTATTTATCTCTCATTTGTTCAAAGGATAAGAATCTACTTCCTGAAAAACAATTTTCTATTCTTTTAATCCCTTTTTTTTCCCATTCTCTAAAGGAAAGGTTATCTATTGTAAAAGGGAGTAACTTATTTTGCGTCAATATTAGTTTTGGTAATTGATAATTTGTTTTATTTCTTTCTACATGAATCTTCTTCCAAATATTGAGGAGATGATGTAATACTGGAGAAGTTCTATGTTGTACCAATTTTTCATCCCATTTATATAATATGTGTTAAGGTATCTTTTCCCCTATTTTATCTAATTCTAGTCTCGTCCAGTCTGGTTTTTCCCTTGTTTGATAAAAATCTGATAGGTATCTTAACTGTGCGGCTCTATAATAATTTTTAAAGTTTGGCAATTGTAAGCCTCCTTGTTTATACCATTCTGTTAATTTATCCAGTGCTATCCTCGGTTTCCCCCCTCTCCATAAAAATTTCCTTATTATTTTCTTTAACTCTTTGAAGAATTTTTCTGTCAGTTGTATTGGCAATGCCTGAAATAAGTATAATATCCTTGGAAAAATGTTCATTTTAATACAGTTTATCCTTCCTATTAGTGTTAGTGGTAGATCTTTCCAATGCTCTAAATCGTCCTGTAATTTTTTCATTAGTGGATAATAATTGAGTTTGTATAATTGGCCGAGATTTTTGTTTATTTGTACACCTAGGTATCTTATTGCCTGCATTTGCCATCTAAATGGAGATTCCTTCTTAAATTTTGAGAAATCTGCATTATTCATAGGCATTGCTTCACTTTTATTTACGTTTATCTTGTAACCCGACACTTCTCCATATTCCTTCAATTTCTTATATAATTCTTTTATTGTTAGTTCTGGTTCTGTTAAGTACACTAACATCATCCGCAAATAGACTGATTTTATATTCCTTGTCTTTTATTTTTATTCCTTTTATATTATTATCTATTCTTATCAATTCTGCTAGTGGTTCTATAGCTAACGCAAACAATAAAGGTGATAGTGGGCATCCCTGCCGCGTTGACCTGCTTAAGTTAAATTGTTTTGATACATGTCCATTTACTGTCACTTTCGCTAACGGTCCCTTATATAATGCTTTAATCCAATTAATATACTTCTCCGAAAAACTGAATTTTTGCAATACTTTGAACAAATAATTCCATTCTACTCTGTCGAAGGCCTTTTCTGCGTCTAAAGCAATTGCTACTGCAGGTGCTTTATTTCCTTCTACTGCATGAATTAAGTTAATAAATTTACAAATATTGTCTGTTGTGCGTCTTTTTTTGATAAATCCAGTTTGGTCTAAATTTACCATTTTCGGTACCTGCTCTGCTAATCTGTTTGCTAATAGTTTAGCTATTATCTTATAATCTGTGTTTAGTAAAGATATTGGTCTATATGACGCTGGTGAGAGTGGATCTTTCCCTTGTTTTAGTATTACTGTAATTATTGCTGTTTTACATGAATCTGGTAAGCTTTGTGTTTCATCAATCTGGTTGATTACATCCAGGAGGGGCGGAATTAATAAGTCTTTAAATGTTTTGTAGAATTCTATTGGGAGTCCATCCTCTCCTGGTGTCTTATTATTTGGTAATTTTTTTTATTATCTCTTGTATTTCTACTGTTCCAAATGGTTCTGTTAATTTATTTTGTTCCTCTATTTGTAGTTTTGGTAGTTCAATTTTAGTCAAAAATTCATCTATTTTCCCTTCTTTCCCTTCGTTTTCAGTTCGGTATAGTTGTTCATAGAATTCTCTAAAGTTTTCCTTAATTTCTTTTGGATTATATGTAATTTGTTTGTCTTTTTTCCTTGATGCCAATACCATTTTCTTAGCTTGTTCTGTCTTAAGCTGCCATTTTGTGCGTTTTTTCACCCAGTTCATAATATTTCTGTTTTGTCTTCATTATATTCTTCTCTACCTTATATGTTTGTAATGTTTCATATTTTATTTTTTTATCCGCCAATTCTCTTCTTTTAGTTGTATCTTCCTTCATTGCTAATTTTTTTTCTATATTTACTATTTCCCTTTCCAACTGCTCTGTTTCCTGATTATAGTCCTTCTTCATCTTGGTTACATAACTTATTATTTGCCCTCTAATTAATGCTTTCATTGCATCCCATAGTATAAACTTATCTTCCACTGATTCCGTATTTATTTCAAAATACATTTTTAATTGTTTTTCAATAAATTCTCTAAAATCCTGCCTTTTAAGTAGCATGGGGTTTAATCTCCATCTATACATTCTTGGAGGGATGTCCTCTAGCTTTACTGTCAATATTAAGGGTGAATGGTCCGATAGTATTCTAGCTTTATATTCTGTTTTTCTTACTCTATCTTGCATACTAGCTGATAACAAAAATAGGTCTATTCTTGAGTATGTTTTATGTCTAGCCGAGTAATATGAATATTCCTTTTCTTTTGGGTTTTGTTTCCTCCATATATCCAAAAGTTGCATTTCTTGCATTGATTTAATTATAAATTTGGTTACTTTGTTCTTTCTGTTAATTTTTTTCCCAGTTTTATCCATATTTGAATCCAAATTCAGGTTGAAATCCCCTCCTATTAGTATGTTCCCTTGCGTATTAGCTACCTTCAAAAAGATATCTTGCATAAACTTTTGATCTTCTTCGTTAGGTGAATATACATTAAGTAGATTCCAAAACTCCGAATATATCTGACATTTTATCATTACATAACTCCCTGCTGGATCTATTATTTCCTCTTCTATTTTAAATGGCACATTTTTACTAATTAATATAGCCACTCCTCTTGCTTTTGAATTATACGATGCTGCTGTTACATGTCCTACCCAATCTCTCTTTAATTTCTTGTGCTCCAATTCAGTTAAGTGTGTTGCTTGGACAAATGCTATATCAATTTTTTCTTTTTTCAGTAAATTTAGCAGTTTCTTCCTTTTAATTTGGTTATGTATTCCATTAATATTTAAAGTCATATAGTTTAACGTAGCCATTTTATAATTTGTTTATCTTCCCTTTCCGTTTTTCCATCATTACCTTTCCTCCTTTTCCATTTCTGTTTTCTTATTTTAAACCCTTTATAAGACAACATTCCTAAAACATCAAACATTTTCCTTATTCTCCTATTTATAACTTCTTTAGCCCCAATCTCCCCTTCCCCTCCTGAGTTTTCCTTTATCCCTTGTCGGACAACCACATCTCCCCTCTCCATTTGGGTTTGCGAATTCGCTCGCAAGCGTCAACTGATTTTGCAGTGACCGCTATTCCCCCCCACCCAGCCCCCCCCAGAAAAGATTTCACTTTTCATATGTAACAAAGGTCACTCTTTTAATTCCCTCCTTATTCTCTCTATTCCATTACCTTCTCTTATTAATTCTTGTCTATACTATCTATATTTTCCTCTAAGTACCGATACATTTACGTCTGCATATTATTCGTATACACTCTTTGTAATGGAGGATTAAAACCATGTACCCAGATGCTTTTTGCTTATGTGGAACTGACGACACTGGGTCCACACGCAGGTCACCTTACTTTCAGAACTAGCAGATGTAATTAAACTCAGCCATGGGGACTTATCTGAAGATACACTTTGAAATGGAATTCCACTGTGAGGCCCAGGGAAAGCAGTTGTCAAATGCAACACTCTGAAATTGACGAATTGGTCACAACCTGTCTTGCTCGAGAAGTTTTAATAAGTCTTTGTATCTACGAGATAAACCAGGAAATTATAACATCCTGGTTCCATAATAATTAATCTTCTAAATTGTAGAATGTAATGTTCAGTTTTGATTTTGACTGACAAATATTAGAAGGAGTAGGCACATGATTAATTGTTTTTGGGGTATATAAGCCTGTGGTCCTGCTGCTGAAGTTTAGACTCTCCGAGGGGTGGGAACACCCCTTGTCAAGAAGGAAGAACAGCCAGAGTCCGAGCAACGTCCCGGTCGGGGGAGGTGGAGAAGCTGCTACCAGCGCCCTGACAACCTACTACAAGTGTGCAGTCGTTGCCTCGCTTCGGCAGTTGGGACCAGTCCAAGCGTTGATAAGTATAATTGGGAAGGGCTTGCATATTGTAGTGTGAAATCAGCTTTTGAATTAGTAATAAACATTTGTATAAACTGAACTGCTCTCGGTGTGTGTGTCTATTTTCTTTCGGTAGCTCAAACACTGTGACCAATCTAAAATGAACAAAATGAGAGGTATAAGTTTACCCAAGACAATTGGCGCTGCGAGCAGGATTGGTCTCAAGATGTTTCGCCGAAAGAAAGAGGTGAGCCCTGAGCAGTTCTTGATTCCTGGATGGACTTCCAAAGACGATGGGTTTGGCATGTTGGCCAATACCCTGTCTTTGTTGGGACCACCCATTAGTTGGGATGAGAAGTTAGACTCATCAAGTGCACCTCTGGGAGAGCGGGTTGCCACTCTCCTTCGAGAAAGTAAATTTCCTGATAAAAAGAGAATGCTGGCGAATGGTTTTTGGTTGCTGGCCACAGCATTACACCACTCCGTTCAGCGTGAAGCAGAATTAATTCAAAGAGAACTAGAATCTCAGTGCAAAAGAAAGCAATTAGAGGAGGAGTTAGAAGTCCTGCGACAATGCTGTTCCATGATGAGCGAGATTGTTCGCACCAGTCAGGACAGAGCCAAAGAATGGGAAGATAAGCATGTCCAAATGATTTGCCGTAATATTAAACTCCGGCAGCAGCTCTGTGCAGATAAGGAAAGGCATGGAGTAGAACCCGATCCATATCGTATTCATGCCATGATAAGGAATGGTGACGATCCTGATGTAATTGAGGATTGGGATGGGAATATCTGGAATGACAATGGTAATAATGCAGATACTCCTCAGCATGTGTCTAACATACTACCCTCTCCATCTGCTGTTCACGCCCGCCCTATAAGGCAGCAGATTTCCCAAACAGACAGAAG
The DNA here is from genome assembly GCF_036971445.1 of Narcine bancroftii. NCBI lineage: Eukaryota > Metazoa > Chordata > Chondrichthyes > Torpediniformes > Narcinidae > Narcine > Narcine bancroftii. Next base: position 210,551,258 of record NC_091472.1, on the reverse strand, counting down.
GGGGGATGATGTAAGGGTAGAGATGGAAAAAAAAAGGTACAAGGACTGCCTAAAGAAATCTCTTGGTGCCTGCCACATTGACCACCGCCAGTGGGCTGATAACGCCTCAAACCGTGCATCTTGGCGCCTCACAGTTTGGCGGGCAGCAACCTCCTTTGAAGAAGACCGCAGAGCCCACCTCACTGACAAAAGGCAAAGGAGGAAAAACCCAACACCCAACCCCAACCAACCAATTTTCCCCTGCAACCGCTGCAATCGTGTCTGCCTGTCCCGCATCGGACTTGTCAGCCACAAACGAGCCTGCAGCTGACGTGGACTTTTTACCCCCTCCATAAATCTTCGTCCGCGAAGCCAAGCCAAAGAAGAAGAAGAGATGGAAGGGATAGATACCCCGGTTTCCCATGTGGACCCAGGGGAAAATACCCAAACCCCTGCTTATGCTCTATGGCCTACTCCCTCTGTTGGATGGCCTCCACCTCCTCCCCTAGACTGGGTGGAGGACCCTGTGAGCCAAAGTGGGAACAGGGGTCGGAAGGAGTCAATGATCCGTGATTTCTCTGTAAAAGAGCTGGCTGCCATTGGAGATCGATTTAGGCAAAAAGCAGGGGAACATCATCCCCAGCTGCTGAGTCCTCCTGGCCCAGCTGTGCTTTCTGCTCCCACTGCTGCTTCTATCGAGCTGGCTTCTCCTGCTCCAGTTACTCATGATGAGGTAAAACAATGGGTTAAACAGGCTCTTAAAGATAACAATAGCATGTGGTCCTGGAAGCCCCCGAACCCTTCTGAAGCCTGAAGGTGTGGGCAGGATTCCCGTGTCTACTCCATCGAGACACGGCGCACACACGGGGATCCGCGGCCCTACATACCGTTAACAATCCACTGGGGTGGGGGTAATGATCGCCAATACTTGGCTTTGATCGACACCGGTGCAGAGCACTCGGTGATTCCTGGTAATCCCGACCTCTGGACTGGACCAGCCTTTCGAATAGAGGGGTTGGGAGGAGCGGTCACCCTGGCAAAGGAAATAAAAGTCTGTGCCATGGTGGGTGATAGCCCTTCCCCTGTCTGGTTACATGCCCTGGTGGCTGCTACTGACGAGTGTATCCTGGGTATTAATATGTTGGCCGGTATGGCCCTTAATACTAGCCAAGGGGGATTTGAATTTGGAATTTGAACTATTACAAAAAAACTAGTAGTGGGTCAAGTTAAGTGGGATCCTGTGATGGTGCCAGCCCCCATGAAACCAGTGTGCATTCCACAATATCATCTCCCTGGGGGGCAGGAAGAGATTACTGCCACCATCGATGCTCTGCAAGAAGAAGGGGTAGTGAGGCCCGCAACGTCGCCCTTTAATAGCCCTGTTTGGCCGGTCCAGAAGCCGGACGGCTCCTGGAGAATGACAGTTGATTATCGTTTTTTGAACAAACATGCCCCACCACTTGCTTCAGCAGTTCCGGACATTGTTACCCTTATTGAAAACATTGCTACTGGGAACACAGGAACATGGTATGCTGTCATTGATCTCGCTAACGCCTTCTTCAGTATTCTTATAGCTGAGGACTCACAGGATCAGTTCGCCTTTACCTGGAAGGGGCGCCAGTATACCTTCACCCACCTTCCAGTATCACTTTCCCTCTCAATTCACCATTATATTGATGATGTGGCCTCCTGGAGCCTCTGGCAGAAACAAGAGGGCCGCCGAGTCCCACTGGGATTCTGGTCACGTACCATGCCTGAGGCTGCCACTCATTATTCTGCTTTTGAACAACAGTTACTAGCTTGTTACTGGGCCCTGCTAGAGACTGAAAGAATGACAGGTGATGCAGATGTTCAATTACGACCTGCACTTCCTATAATGAATTGGGTCCTGGCTAATAATGCTAATCTAAAGATCGGGCGGGCTCAGCAGTCTTCTATTGTTAAATGGAAGTGGTATATTCAGAGTCGTGCGACCAGAGGGCCTGAAGGGGTGGGCCACGTACACGAACAGGTGGCTTAGCATCCCAGGTCAGGAACTCACTTATCGGAGGAGGGGGATGGTGGCTCCAGTCAGTATGCTGAGTTGAAGGCAGTCACTTTACCACTAGATCCCCATGATCACCCTCTTTGCCTGTTTATTGATTCCTGGGCTTTGGCTAATGGACTTGTGGTATGGATGCCTGATTTGCAAAAGAACAACTGGATGATAAATGACCGCCCAGTATGGGGCAAAGAGTTGTGGCAGCTGTTGTGGGATGCTTCCCACCATCGTGAGATAACCGTTTATCACGTTGATGCCCATACCAATATGGCGACTAACATGGCTCAACATAATGCAGTAGCAGATCAGCTTGCCACTATCAGCTGTGCTGATACCGTCCCCCTGGCTCGATGGGCACATGAACAGAGTGGTCATTTGGGGGAGAAGGGATCAGCTATGTGGTCCCGTACACATGCTTTATCCGTCCATCAGGATGATGTCCGCATGGTCATACGTACATGCCCAGAAAGTCAGCTTGTGAAGTTCCATACCGTTCCACCTGGTCCGCATGGCCGAATAAAACGGGGTGCTCACTCAGCTGCGGTCTGGCAAATTGATTACATAGGCCCCATGCTAGACTGTATGGGTAAATATTACGTCCTAGTAATGGTTGACACCTTTTCGGGCCTGGTTTTTACTTTTCCCACCAAGACGGCTGACCAAGCTAGCACTATCCAAGGACTAAACCATTTGATTTATCGTTATGATGTTCCAAAGGAGATTCACTCTGATAATGGCTCGCACTTCTCCGGGAAAGCAATCTGTGATTGGGCAAATGACAACGGTATTTTATGGGTCCACCATATTCCTTATTACCCGCAGGCTGCCGGGTTAGTTGAACAAATGAACGGCTTACTGAAGGAACAAATTCATTTGTTAACATCACTGGGGACCCAGAAGGGATGGTGCCATGTGCTGCAGCAGGCAGTCGACAATTTGAATCATCGCCCTTTAAAAGGAGGTACACCTTTCCACCGACTTCTTCACGCTCCTGAATTACAGCCTATTCCAGAGGAATAACAGTCATTGCCCCCCATCCCCGAACTAGAGAATGTTGGACAAAAGGTATGGGTGGCACCACCAGGTAGTGGCCCTCCTGTAAAAGGGGAAATAGTGACACCTGCCCAGGGTAACACTCGGTGGGTAGCTATTGAGGGACAGGATGATTTAGTCTGTTTAAACACTGAACGCTTATGGTATCGTGAGTGACATGTGTCAGGCTTCTTTGTTCCAGGTTCTCCATTTTACACTCCTGGTGATCTGGCTTAACAGCTGCTTTGATGCCAGCAATTGGATTTGTAATGTCGAGGACGTTCCAAGGGAGTTCCCCGTGGGAAACACGGTCTGATGCATTACACCAAGGAAGTCCTCGGTCACCAGCCTCAAGTGCAGCTTATATAAATATGTTATTGTTCAGCATGTTTCAAAATCTGTTTGTGAGCTCCAGTACCTGGGTATTGTGGCCAACAAGGATAATTTGAGCCTTGGTTGGAATCCTTTCTCATGGCTAACTGCTACATTTGGGGAGTGGGCCACACTATCCTCCGTTGGTTGCTCGCGTCATTGCTTATCTTTGTAATTGTTGTTTTGATTTCTCTTTTTTTGCTCCCTCTGTACTCAAATACTGGTTAGGCCTCGCAAATGACAGATTGTGACCAAGGGGTGGAATGTAATGGAGGATTAAAACCATGTACCCAGATGCTTTTTGCTTATGTGGAACTGACGACACTGGGTCCACACGCAGGTCACCTTACTTTCAGAACTAGCAGATGTAATTAAACTCAGCCATGGGGACTTATCTGAAGATACACTTTGAAATGGAATTCCACTGTGAGGCCCAGGGAAAGCAGTTGTCAAATGCAACACTCTGAAATTGACGAATTGGTCACAACCTGTCTTGCTCGAGAAGTTTTAATAAGTCTTTGTATCTACGAGATAAACCAGGAAATTATAACATCCTGGTTCCATAATAATTAATCTTCTAAATTGTAGAATGTAATGTTCAGTTTTGATTTTGACTGACAAATATTAGAAGGAGTAGGCACATGATTAATTGTTTTTGGGGTATATAAGCCTGTGGTCCTGCTGCTGAAGTTTAGACTCTCCGAGGGGTGGGAACACCCCTTGTCAAGAAGGAAGAACAGCCAGAGTCCGAGCAACGTCCCGGTCGGGGGAGGTGGAGAAGCTGCTACCAGCGCCCTGACAACCTACTACAAGTGTGCAGTCGTTGCCTCGCTTCGGCAGTTGGGACCAGTCCAAGCGTTGATAAGTATAGTTGGGAAGGGCTTGCATATTGTAGTGTGAAATCAGCTTTTGAATTAGTAATAAACATTTGTATAAACTGAACTGCTCTCGGTGTGTGTGTCTATTTTCTTTCGGTAGCTCAAACACTGTGACCAATCTAAAATGAACAAAATGAGAGGTATAAGTTTACCCAAGACACTCTTATACCTCTTTACCCACATACATATCAATCGTGATCATTTTTACTCTCATTACACGTCTTCATCTGTCCGTCTATTTTGTAATTGTTCTGCAAATTTTCGTGCTTCTTCTGGATCCGAGAATAGTCTGTTTTGTTTTCCTGGAATAAATATTTTCAATACCGCTGGATGCTTTAGTATAAATTTATACTCTTTCTTGCATAAAATCGCCTTTGCTGTATTGAACTCCTTTCTCTTCTTTAGGAGTTCAAAACTTATATCTGGATAAATGAAGATTTTTTGCCCTTTATACTCCAGTGGCTTGTTGCCCTCTCTTACTTTTTCCATTGTCTTCTCCAGTATCTTTTCTCTTGTAGTATATCTTAGGAATTTTACTAAAATAGATCTTGGTTTTTGTTGTGGTTGTGGTTTAAAGGCCAATGCTCTATGTGCCCTTTCTATTTCCATTTCTTGCTGTAGTTCTGGACATCCTAGGATCCTTGGGATCCAATCTTTTATAAACTCCCTCATATTCTTGCCTTCTTCATCTTCCTTAAGGCCCACTATCTTTATGTTATTTCTTCTGTTATAATTTTCCATTATATCTATTTTTTGAGCTAGCAGTTCTTGTGTCTCTATAGCTTTTTTATTAGATTCCTCTAATTTCTTTTTTAAGTCCTCTACCTCCATTTCTGCTGCTACTGCCCGCTCTTCCATCTTGTCCATTTTCTTTCCCATTTCTGTTAAGGTCATATCTATTTTGTTCATTTTCTCTTCTGTGTTGTTTATTCTTCTTCTTAAATCATTAAATTCCTGTGTCTGCCATTCTTTAAATGACTCCATGTATCCTTTAACAAGAGAAAGTATATCCTTTATCTTGCCTTTCCCTTCTTCTTCTATTTCACTGTACTCTTCCTCTTCTTCTTCCTCTGGGTTGGCCATCTGTTGTTTCTTTGTTGCCCTTTTCTTCTCTTCTTTCTTGTTTCCATTGTCTTCTGTGTTCTCTTCTTGCTGCAGGTGTTCTGCAGCTGTCGTTGCTGGCTGTGGAGATCGACTCCCCAGCTGGTCCCCCCTCCCGTCGGTGTGTTTTTTTTCATACGCATGCGCGGTTGCGCACTTTTACTCGGCTCAGCGAGCCATTTTTGTAGTCCAATTTCTACCGACCTGAGGAAGCGGGTTTCTCTCTCCACAGCGGGCCTCTTCGAACAGGTAAGGCCTTCTCCTTCTTCCTCCGTTGTCTTCTCTTCCTCTCTTCTTACCGTTGATTTTGATTTTTCTTTTTTGTCGCCATCTTCTTTCCACCTTTATACTCACTTTTCTTTAACTTTTATTTCTGTGCCTTTGTGTTTTCCTTTGTTTTTTCCGACTTTTCTGGAGAGGGCTGGAGTTCACCGTCCGGCCACTACTCCATCACGTGACTCCTCCCAAGTTTTGAACTCCTGAAGAAGAGAAAGGAGTTCAATACAGCAAAGGCGATTTTATGGAAGAAGGGGTATAAATTTATACTAAAGCATCCAGCGGTATTGAAAATATTTATTCCAGGACATCAATACAGACTATTCTCGGATCCAGAGGAAGCACGAAAATTTGCAGAACAATTACAAAATAGACTGAGAGATGAAGACGTGTAACAAGAGTACAAAAGACTGCGAACTAAAAAGACGTGTGTATAGGACTATATACATATATAATACATATATTACATAAGTGTATGTGCAGTTAAAAGAAAATATATAGTGTATAGAGAAGAATTAATGAGGGAAAAAAAGGGGAAGAGAGGAGTAAAGAGGGAATTTAGAGAGTGACCTTTGTTGTATATAAAAATTGAAATCTTTTCTGGGGGGCTGGGTAGGGAGAAATTACGGTCACTGCAAAATCAGTTGACGCTTGCGAGTGAATTCGCAAATCCAAATGGAGAGGGGAGATGTGGTTGCCCGACAAGGGATAATGGGCAACTCAGGAAGGGGAGGGGACAATGGGGTTAAAGAAATATTAGGTAGGAGAATAAGGGGAATGTTTGATGTGTTAAAAATGTTGTCTTATAAACTGTTCAAAGAAAGAAAGCAGAAATGGATGAGAAGGAAAGGTGATGATGAGGAAACGGAAGGGAAAGATAAACAAAGTATAAAATGGCTACATTAAACTATATGACTTTAAATATTAATGGAATACATAACCAAATCAAAAGGAAGAAACTGCTAAATTTACTGAAAAAAAGAAAAAATTGATATTGCATTTGTGCAAGAAACACACTTAACTGAAGTGGAGCACAAGAAATTAAAGAGAGATTGGATAGGACGTAACGGCAGCGTCATATAACTCAAAAGCTAGAGGAGTGGCTATATTAATCAGTAAAAATGTACCAATTAAAATAGAAGAGGAAATAATAGATCCAGCAGGAAGATATGTAATGATAAAATGTCAGATATATTCGGAGTTTTGGAATTTACTTAATATATATTCGCCTAATGAAGAAGATCAAAAATTTATGCAGGATATTTTTTTGAAGATAGCAGATACGCAAGGGAATATATTAATAGGAGGGGATTTCAATCTCAATTTGGATTCAAACATAACAGAAAGAATAAAGTAACCAAATTTATAATTAAATCGATGCAAGAAATGCATTCTGACCACATGTCCAGCCCACCTGGCTTGGGCTTTCAGCAGGAGGCTGCAGACCCCAGCTCGTTCCAGGATTTCCATGTTGGGGACTTTGTCCTGCCACCTGATGTGGAGGTGTCTGCGGAGACAGCTCAGGTGAAAGTGATTGAGCTGTTTGGCGTGTCTGGTGTAGACAGTCCAGGACTCGTTGACGTAAAGCAGGGTAGTAATGACTACTGCACAGTAGCTTGGTGTTGAGTCCTCGCTGCTCCCAGATGTTCTCACGGAGTCTCCCAAAGGTGGCACTGACTTTAGCAATCCTGTTGTTGACCTCAGCGTCTATGTTCACTGCGCAAGAGAAAGTATGCTGCCCAGGTAGGTGAAGTTGTCAACTACCTGGAAGTTCTGGCCCTTCACTGTGATGCGCGGCTCCTGGTATGCCTTTCCTGGGGCAGGCTGGTATATACCTTCGGTCCTTTTGGTGCTGATAGTGAGACCGAAGTTGTCGCAGGCTTGTGAGAAACTGTCCATTTCACGATACATCTTCTGCTCTGTGCTGGTATTGAGTGCGCAGTCATCAGCAAACAAGAAGTCTCTGATGACAGTGTCTTGCACCTTTGTAACTGCAGGTGCCTGAGGTTGAACAACCTGCCATCAGCTCTATATCTGATGTGGATTCCTTCTTCATAGTTATGGAAGGCATCTGTCAGCATGGCAGAGAATACCATACTGAACAGAGTCGGGGTAAGAGTGCAGCATTGTTTGATGCTATTTGTCACTGGAAAGGCCAACGACTCGTTGCCATCATCCAGAACTTTCACCATCATACTGTCGTGGAACTTCCGGACGATTGTGATAAACTTGCTGGGGCAGCCAAACTTCTCCATGATCTTCCACAAGCCTTCTCTGCTGACTGTATCGAAAGCCTTGGTTAGATTGAAAAAGGTCATGAAGAGGTTGCTGTGTTGGGCCTGGAATTTTTCCTAGAGTTGGTGCACAGCAAAAATCATGTCCGCAGTCCCACGTTCAGCACAGAAGCTGCACTGGCTTTCTGGGAGTAGACCTTGCTCAAGATGTTAGAGAAGACAATTTAGCAGGATGCAGGCCAGAATCTCCCCTGCAATGGACAAGAGGGTGGTTGTCACAAGACTGGCGGTTGCCTTTCCTCTTGTAGATGTGGACTATGCTGGCATCTTTCAGCTGTTGCGGGACCTGTCCCTTTCTCCACATGGACTGGAAGAGTAGTCAGCTTTTGCATCATGACAGGGCCTCCTGCTTTGTATACCTCATCAGGGATTGCATCGTGTCCTGGCGCTTCACTGCCTTCCTGACTTCATCTACTGTGGGGAGGGCGTCGAGGTTCTTGTTTATCTCTACCTGGGTCAGGCGGGCAATGGCCTCCTTGTTGATGTTGGCAGGATGGTTAAGGACATTGTTAAAGTGCTCAGCCCACCGCTCCAGAATCTGCTTCTTCTCTGTCAGCAGCTGCGTCTCATCTGTGTTGAGGAGCCAGAGAACTGGGGTCCATATACAGCCTTAAGTGCATCGTAAAAGCGCTTTATGTCGTGGCTGTCTGCATGGCCCTGAATTTCATCAGCCTTCTTGCTGATCCAGTTGTCCTGCATCTTGCGAAGTTTTTTCTGCACCTTGCGTTGGTAAAGGCATCTTTCTCGGCTAGAGATGAGGAGTTGTTCTGGTGCGCTCTGTACTGTTGATGTTTCTCCATTAGTAGTGCCTTTATTTCTTCATTCTCATTGAACCAGTCTTGGTTTCTTCGGGTTGCTGCTCTGAGATGTTCGAGGGCGGTGGTGTAGATAGCGTCTCTGAAGGCCGTCCACTGTTCCTCAACACTGGTCCTGTCTTCCTGTGATGTGGATGGTAGTCTGCCTTCAAGATCATTGGCAAATTCTTCTGCAACACTGATGCAAATTATGTATCCCTAAATATTTAATATCCTCCTTGGGCAATTTAAACTGCGTACCCCTCTGACCATGAGAAAAGTCACCTACTGTCAAAGACATAATTTCACTTTAATCCCAATTTATTTTACAACCCAAAATTTACCCATATCATTCAAGTTAAGCATAAAGATAACTCAAGTTCTGTCTAATATATTAAAACATCTGCAAATAAAATGATTTTGTGTTCCTCTCAACCTACCCCAAATCCTTAATTTGTAAATCCGAGCAAATCATCTGGGTACATGGTTCTATAACTCAAATAAAGCTGGACACAAGGGATATCCTTGTCTACTCCATCTTGTTAAATGGCACAAAAACCTGTCCATTTGTTACTACTTTAGCTTTAGGACTATTATACAAAGATTTAAAATTTTTTAAAATTAACCCAAATCCAAACTTTCCTAATACCTTAAACAAAAAGTCCCACTCTAAACTATCAAATGCCTTTTCTGCATTTAAAGCCTCTGAAACACTAAAGTCACCTTTTTTTTGCGCTAGATGAATTATACTAAGAAATCTAGCTACATTTTCCAAAGATTGTCTTTTTTTAAACAAACCCTGTACAATTCATATTAATTAATGTAGGTAACAAATTATTGATTCTATTTGCCAAAATCTTTGCTACTATTTTATAATACAAGGAAGGTTTTTAAAGGAACCTTTGTCAGGAATCACATCAAAAATTATTCTGGAAGAGTAGACTTTTGTGAATACTTGCATAACAATAGGAATTAATAGATCCTTAAATTCTTTATAAAATTCAGATGGGAAACCATCTTCTCCTGGAGATTTATTACTATGTAAAGAATTCATTGCTTCTTTAACTTCTGCCTCAGTAAACTGTACATCGTGTTGTTTGTTTTTCTAAACTTAACCTAGGCAATATTATCTGTGATAAATAATCATTTATTTTAGTTTCATCTAAAGATTTCAAAGTAAATAATTTCATATAAAAATTCCAAAATGATAATTTATTTCTTGAGGTTTATATGTAATTACATCAGTATCCTTTTTATTGCATTAATTACTTTTGAAGCATGTTCCATTTTTAATTGCCAGGAAAAAATCTCAGGGTTGTATGTGATGTCATGTATGTATTCAGACAACAAATCTGAACTTTGACATAGATGACAAACAACAATAGGCTCAGCATTGATTCCTGAGGCAAACCACTGGCAGACATCTAGTTAGTTGCTTCTCCCCTTTCCCCCGTAAGAACAATGTCTAATTCAATGTCGTGTGTGTGTGTGTGTGTCTCTCTCTCTCTCCCATCCCCCCATCCCCCCTCCCCCTACCCCGGACAACACTGTTTCACCTGATTATACATGATATTGAACTTGAACTCACACCTGTGGGGTCCAAGGTTTGAACGTTCTCTCCAATTCCCAAAACTCGGACACGAGAATCCAGTATGATGTGTCATACAGTGTCAGAGGTGGACTTTCTCAGGAAGAGATTTCAGCCAAGAGCAGTGAGCTCGCATGGGTGAACTTGGACCACCCGCTGATTGAAGATGTTCAAACCCACACTGGGGTCCAGTAGTGAAGGAGGCCAAACGAGAAGCCCGCAGATGCTGGAAAGCTGGAGCAGGGCAGAATGCTGGGGGAACTCAAGTGGGTCGGGCAGTATCTGGGGAATAAAATCAACGTTGATGTCTCGAGCAGGGCCCTTCACCCGAGAGTTGGGCTGGGGGTTGGGGAAGGCACATGGGCTGGCAAGTGAATGCAGGTGGCAGGAGAAAGTTGCAATAGAGCCTCGAGGTGATGGGGGGGGGGGGAGTAAAGGGACATCAGGCTGAGAAAGGGACATTCTGATTGGAGGAAGGGGAGGGGAACTGGAGGGTGTGGGTGAAAGACAGGGATGGTGGTTGGGGGGAGGAGGAAAGGGACCAGAGAGATGGTGAAGCAAGGAGGGTGTGTGGGGCAATGAAAACGGAGGGGGTATAGGTGGAAAAGCAGAGCGCACACACACACACACACACACAAGTCTCTCCCTCCACCGATTGTACAGATACAGGTGGAGAGCATTCTGGCTGGTTGCATCACTGCCTGGTATGGAGGTGCTAACTCTCAGGACAAGAATAAACTCCAGACGTGCCAGATTTTATTGTGGAGTGAAACAGCCTCTATCCTCAAAGACCCCCACCAATCAGGTCGCGCCCTTTTCCCTCTCCTCTTTGTCTTCTCTTTGGCTTGGCTTCGCGGACGAAGATTTATGGAGGGGTAAAGTCCACGTCAGCTGCAGGCTCGTTTGTGGCTGTCAAGTCCGATGCGGGACAGGCAGACACGGTTGCAGCGGTTGCAAGGGAAAATTGGTTGGTTGGGGTTCGGTTTTTCCTCCTTTGTCTTTTGACAGTGAGGTGGGCTCTGCGGTCTTCTTCAAAGGAGGTTGCTGCCCGCCGAACTGTGAGGCGCCAAGATGCACGGTTTGAGGCGATATCAGTCCACTGGCGATGATCAATGTGGCAGGCACCAAGAGCTTTCTTTAGGCAGTCCTTGTACCTCTTCTTTGGTGCACCTCTGTCTCGGTGGCCAGTGGAGACCTCGCCATATTACACGATCTTGGGAAGGCGATGGTCCTCCATTCTGGAGACGTGACCTACCCAGCGCAGTTTGATCTTCAGCAGCGTGGATTCGATGCTGTCGGCCTCTGCCATTTCGAGTACTTCGATGTTGGAGATGAAGTCGCTCCAATGAATATTGAGGATGGAGTGGAGACAACGCTGGTGGAAGCGTTCTAGGAGCCGTAGGTGATGCCGGTAAAGGACCCATGATTCAGAGCCGAACAGGAGTGTGGGTATGACAACAGTCTCCTAAATAGAATAATACCTAGTGTCGCCGAAAATGTTCTCCCAAAATCACAGTGCGGCTTTCGCGCAAACAGAGGAACTACTGACATGGTCTTTGCCCTCAGACAGCTCCAAGAAAAGTGCAGAGAACAAAACAAAGGACTCTACATCACCTTTGTTGACCTCACCAAAGCCTTCAACACCGTGAGTAGGAAAGGACTTTGGCAAATACTAGAGTGCCTCGGATGCCCCCCGAAGTTCCTCAACATGGTTATCCCTCTCCTACCATCGGGTAAAAGGTTCAGGAGCCAAAATACGAACACTCAGCGTCACAAGGTCAGCCATTAGACTCACTGCTTTACTTTTCGTATGCTACTATTTTAATTTTTTTTATTTATAGTAATGTTGTAGAATGATTATAATATGTTTGCACTAAGATGCCATTTTGGCCCATGAATCCATGCCGTTCAATTTACACCCAAATGACCTACATCCCCAGGATGATTCAAACGGTGAGAGGAAATTGGAGGCATGGGAAAACCTATGCAGCTGCGGGGATACCTGCCATCCCGTGTACAACAGGGGCACAGCGCACCAATCAGTAAAGGAACACAAATGAAACAGAAAAGTCTGCAGATGCAGTAATTGTGGTAAAAACACACAGGGCTCAGGCCCAAAACGTCGGGAATATATCTTTACGTTGGAAGTCCAGCCGAATTTCTCAAGCATTTATGTGTTTTTAATGAAGGAACATGTCTAGTTACAGTTTACAATGGGTCGGACACGACAGCCTCTCCCAGGGATATTCTAAAATAGTCTCCACCCTTAACCGACGTACACCATGCATCACTCACGGCCCACAACCTGGAGTGGAACATCCACCCTTTACCATCATACACCATGCAACGCTCACGGCCCATAACCTGGAGTAGATCTCTCACAAATGGTCTTACAGCTCGCAACCTAGAGTGGAGTTCAGGCATTGTCTCAAGGGGTTAGAGAAATCAAATTGGTCCATGTGAAGCTGCATAACAGAAAGGGAGCTCTCTGATTGAACAGGAAGAGGGTGGAGAGCTGGACAGGAGGCAGAGGGATAAGGAGAGGCCAGGAGATAGTGTTAAAGGATATTGAGAAGTTGATATTCATAGTTGGAGATTGCCGAGACAGAATACAAGGCCTCGTTCCTCCTATTTGCAGGCAGTCTCAGTTTGGTAGAAAATGAGGCCACGGACTGACATGTCAGTGTGGAAATGGAACATGGAACTGACACGGTCGGCAACTGGTAGGTCCTTGCTGTTGCAGCGGACAGAGGGAAGGTGCTCAACAAAGTGATCTCCCAGTCTGTGTCCCGTCATGTAGAAGGCCCAGCGTAAGCACTGGATCCAGTGGATGATGCCTGGCAGAGTCACAAGTGAAGTGTTGCTTCACTTCTAAGGACTGTTTTGAGGGGCGAGCCAGGAGATGTGGGTGTGGCATTTGATGATGTCGTCACAGGGATGGTTCTCGGAGGGAGGGACGAGTCGGCAAGGGAGTGGGTCCCTAGGGAGAGGGGAGAGGAAAGGTGTGTCTGGTGGTGGGATCCTGTTTAAGGTTGTGGATCTTGCAGAGAAATTCCCACTTGATACAAGGCAGAAAAACCAAAGGAGTTGGCTACAAAATGATTGGGGCTGGCATGAGGAGAACCCCTTGCATGCAGTGAGATGGATCAGTCTGGGAGAAGCTGTAGGAAAGGGAGGTGGACACAAGCTCAAATTTAATAAATAAAATGAAGACTAGACATGCAGCACATTAATAGCCAGGAGTCCATGCTGCCCATTTTACATCCAATTGACCTACACCCCACGCCCAATACATTTCGAACAATGGGAGGAACCCGGAACCCTTGGGGAAAACCCATGCAGGAATGGGGAGAAATTACAAACTCCTTAGACAGCTTGGGATTTGAACCCAGGACCGGTTCCAATCGCTGGCACTGTAATGGTGTTGTGCTAATCGCTACAGCAACCTTTCTGCCCCAGAGGAAATGGAATGGACAATTGCAGGACCGCGGAGAAATTGCCTCAAACGAAGCTGAAAGAGCCACAAAAAGGGATTCAACATTCTTGTGAATTGTAAGGAGGGGCTGGAGCAGGGGAGGCCGAGGGAGGCAGGGCCTTATGGAGATTTTTAAAATCACCAAAGGTATGGAGAAGATCGTCAGTCTTCATCTTTTCCCCAGGACAGGGGATTCTAAAACTGCAGGGGGGGGGGGGTTAAATTTAAGGCAGGAGGGGAAAGATTTATAACAGACCCAAGGGGGAATATTGTACCCGATGTGGCCTCCTCTATGTCAGAGACTGGACACAAGACTGGGAGATCGTTTTGTTGAGCACGTTTTGCTGTCCCTCCCAGTGAGCAACCATTTCAATTCTAGGCCCCATTCCCACACCCACATGTCTGTCCAAGGCCTCGTGCACTGTCAAACCAAGGCTACCTGCAAATTGGAGGAACCTCTAATATTCCATCTGGACACTTTCCAATCAGATGGGATTAACATCAGTTTTCATTAGACCTCTACCGTGAGACTTTCTCTCCCTATTCCCCATTTCCTTTCCTCCAGCTCCCCACTCCCCTTCCCAACCAGTTACCCCCCCCCCATCACATCTCAGCTTTTTCCTCTTCTTCCCGCCTACTTGTATCCACCTCTCTCCTGTTAGCGTGAGCTTCTCCCTCTTTCTCCCTCCTCATTATTCAGGTGACTGTCTGCTTTTTGCTCAGAACTTGATGAAGGGCCCAAGCCCAAAACATTAGTTAACTTATACATGTTGAGTGACCTGCTGAGTTTCTCCAGTATCGCACTGTAGACCCAACGTCTGCAGACTCCCCTATTTAACTTTACACAGAGGGTGGTGGGCATGTGGAATGAGCTGCCAGGGGAAGAAGTGGAGGCAGGTGAACTTAAAGACATATATTCAGGAACATGGATCAGAAGGGTGTAACAGGGATGTGGGCCAAATGGGGCCAGCAGAAACAAGCTGGGCTGAATGGCCTGTTTTCTGCCTGTGCTGAACAAGTTTATGAACTATCGAGACTGATCCGCGACCCAACTCCGAATGCCCACCCATGCCCCATACCCCTTGGTTCAGAAAACATTCATTCACTTCTGTCTTTCCAAATGAGTTTACGAAACATTCATTCCCACTTGTGGCAAAGGCTTCCAGACTCTAACCCACCCAGGTTCTGCTCCCCAAGTGGCTAGGTTCCCTCCATCACCAGAATAGGGAGAGGAGGGAAAAGTTATCAGTTGTATTTCAGTCAATGGGAATGGGCGGAATAATAGTTCAGCACAGGATAGATGGGCAAAATGACGCATTTCTGTGCCGCTCTGTGGTTCAACAGCAGAAAGACCATTCAAATAATCCTAACTGATACCCAAGAACAGCCCTTGCTATTCAACAGACAACTCGCTGCATGTCAAGGTCCAGGTCATTTATTTGGCATGTGCCAAGTACATTCAGCTACGGATTAAGATCAGCTGGACGAGAACAGGATGAAGGACAAGGTCCAACCCTGGTTAGAATGTCAGGGGTGTGGGGTCAGATCAGCAACAGAATCTGGCTCACTTGTGGACCCGCTGATGCTTCAACAGGCCATCTGACCGGGTGAAACTCTTGCCGCAGCTGAAGCAGGTGAAGGGCCTCTCCCCGGTGTGGATTCGCCTGTGCGTCTTAAGGCTGGACCTGTTGGTAAAGCCCTTCTTACACTCGTGGCAGGTGAAGGGCCTCTCCCCAGTGTGGACTCGCTGGTGCGCCGTCAGGCTGGATGACTGGGTAAAGCCCTTGCTGCACTCGGGGCAGGTGAAGGGCTTGTCGCCAGTGTGGATCCGCTGGTGTCTCCGCAAGTTGCACGATTCAGTGAAGGCCTTCCCGCACTCGAGGCAGGTGAAGGGCCTCTCCCCAGTGTGGACCCGCCTGTGGGTCAGCAGGTCGTAGGTCTGGGTGAAGCCCTTACCACACTCGGGGCAGGTGAATGGCTTTTCCACACTGTGCATCCGCTGGTGTATCTGAAGACTGTACAACCTGGTGAAGGCCTTCTCACACTCGGGGCAAACGAAAGGCTTATCCCCGGTGTGGACCAGCTGGTGTCTCCGCAGGTCAGAGGTCTGGGTGAAGCCCTTGCCGCACTCAGGGCAGGTGAAGGGCCTTTCCCCAGTGTGAACCCGCTGGTGGGTCCTCAGGGTGGAGGACTGGGTGAAGCCCTTGCCGCATTCGGAGCAGGTGAAGGGCCTGTCACCAGAGTGGACCCGCTGGTGTGTCCGCAGGGTGAACAAATCAGTGAAGTCCTTCCCGCACTCAAGGCAGACAAAAGGCTTTTCCCCGGTGTGGACCCGTTGGTGTCCCTGAAATGGGTTCATTGCTATGTGACAAGGATATAAATCAATGCAGTCTTGCCCCGGGGCACACAGCGTATGCACAGCCCAATGGAAGATCTCGGACAGCTGGGCAGTGGGTTAAATCAAAACCGAGGCTGGGACAAGGTAAGAAGTGTCCTCTCGCTGGACATCGCAAACCCCAGAAACAAGGGAGACCTCAATTCTGGGTGCGCTCTGCTCCTGGAAACTGTGAGGAGACTGGATGTCGGAAGGCGCTGGCCCGTAACGTTGGGGATTCTTTTTCTCTTCCACCGATGCTGCTCGACCTGCTGAGTTCCTCTAGCAGAGCGGAGCGACTAGCGCAGCGCAATTACAGCGCCAGGCACCCGGGTTCCAATCCAGTGCTGTCTGTAAGGAGTTTGTACGTTCTCCCTGTGACCTTGGTGGGTTCCTCCCAGCCTCCACAAAAAATCCTCACGGGGTTTGTCAGTTAATTGGTGTATTTGGGCGATACGGGCTCGTGGGCTGGAAGGGTCTGTTACCGTGCTGGATCTCTAAAATTAAAAATAAAAATAAGTTTTGTTTTGGGTTAGATTGTTGTGTCCAAGTCTCCAACTAGCACAAAAATTCAAAACTTATACTTTACATTGACAATGTACATTTCTATAAGCTCCCCCTCAATCTTTTAAATTCCTAGTCGATCCAGCCTTTCTTTATATGCAAATCCTGCCATCCCTGGTATCAATCCTGTGAACCTTCTTTGCACTCCCTCTATGGCCAGGATGTCTTCTTCAGATAAGGAGACCAAAACTGTACATAATACTCCAGGTATGGTCTCACCAAGGCCCTGTACAACTGCAGTAGAACCTCTCTGCTCCTGTACTCGAATCCTCTTCTATAATGCAACATTCGCTTTTCTCACTGCCTGCTGTACCTCCATGCACATTTTCAATGACTTGTGCACAGTGTCACCCACGTTTCATTGCATCTCTCCTTTTCCAAATTGGACACCATTTAGGTAATAATTTTCTCTTCCACTCGTGTTTGAGTGAGCGATGTTAAAATATTCCACATTGTGCAAAACTTTCTGTGTGAAACTGCTTGTGTTTCACCAGGCAGTTCAATTGGGTGAAGCCCTTCCCGCACCCGGAGTAGGTGACCGGCCTCTCCCCAGCAGAATCGCCGATAGATCTAATAGGGGGGGGTGGGGGGGAATCAGGGGGACTGGAAAGGAGGGACCATCCCTGCCAGAGGTCCTCTTCCCCGCCCTACTCCTTGCCCTGTATGGGCCCATCTGACACCTGTTCCCCTTCCCCTTGCCCCGTGAATGACCCTGTCAGACCCCTCCCCCTTGCCCTGTGTGGGACCGTCTGTCCTCTGTCCACACTCCCTCTGACCCTGTGTGGGACCCTGTCTGTGCCCTGTTTCCCCACCCCCTGGCCCTGTGTGGGACCCTGTCTTCTCCCTCTTCCTCTCCCCCTGTGTGGGACCCTATCTGTCCCTCTCCCCCCTTCCACTGTGTGGGACCGTCTTCCCATCGGCCCAACTGTAGGGGGACGAGGCCCCGGCCGGACCCTGGTGCCGCTCACCTCAGATCAGCGCAGCTCCACTAGGGACCCCTCCCGCTCCGCCCGCCCGGGGCAAATCTGACCTCCACAACTGGGCCCAGACAGCGGCCTCCTTCGTGGCCCGGCAAGTTGCTCAAGGAACTCTGCCGAGGAACGCTTGCGGCCCCTGTGACGTCAGTGCGTACGCGCCTGCGCTTGGGAAACCGTCACTTGACGGGGCGGACGTAGCACGGGAGGGGGGGGAGCTGTCCATCAGAGGAGCGTCCCGGCACATGCGCACAGGGGCTTCCCCGAGCCGTTTCCTGGTGGAATGTACCCCCGGGGGACTGAAGTGTTTCATTGGGGCTGGGAACAAGGGGGGCGGGGAAAAAAGCAGCGGGGAGGGGGTGGTGGGTAAAACTGGCCCGAAATGGGGCAAATAGACGGGTAGACCTCATGTTGGGAGTTTTAAAAGGGGAAACGCCAGAAAGGAAGCGGGGAAACTACGCTCAATGATGGGGGTGGGGATTGGGCTGGGCCCGGCGAGGGAGGTCCGGGCTGGTGAGGGTGCGTAGCAGGTGATTGACAATAAGCAGAGATCAGATTCAGAAAACGTTGGGTCGGACCCAGCTGAGGATGTTGATGATGGTGTGAGAAACAGAAGTACCCTCACAGAAATTGCTCGAGACAAAAATTGAGAACAAAGAACATTTATTATACAACAATGCAAAGTTGGGTGCTTCCCCTTACCCTGGGAATACACACACACACTGGGGCTCACCCAACTTTTATACAGTTTATTTCAGTACAGAAGTACCCTCCCCCTTACGTTCTTCTGCCTCCTAGATGAGTTTGGCATTGCAATCCTGTCTGCCTACGTGCTGTTTCTGTGAATTTGGAGGACCAAGGACCATGTCTGTGTCCCATCATGTCATTGTCCTTATTCACACCTTCCCAACCCTCAGGGCTTACTAACTCTTATATGTAGATGCTAATTCTGTCCAAGGCTTACTAATTACATATGCGGAACTTGCTGACTCTGTCTAGGCTAGAAGATCCTTATCTTATTCAGACTAACTTTACTTCTGTGAGAGATGGGAAAATTGATCTAAAATTATGAACATGGAAGAAACTAAAATTCATCAGTTAATGGCTGTAACCAGTACAAACAGGATGAGCTTGGGGATTAGGATGCAGGAAAGCAGAGTCAGCACGATTAACATAAGAATCTTCTAGTCTTTGTGACAAGACCATAAGACTAAGAAAAGGAATGGTAAGGTACAATAGAATGTAGGAAGTTGAGGTAGTCTGGATCAGATAAAGGTCTCCTAGCCCTGGACAGAAGTACCAAGTCCTACATATCTAATTAGCTAACCATACACAGATTTATACATATGAAATTAGCCAACCCTAGATAGAATGAGTCAACTCCGCATACCAAGAGATTGTAGCCCCGAGAATCAGGAAGGTGTGAATAAGGACAATGACATGATGGGACACCCACAGGATACCCCCTGGTCCTCCAAGTGTACTGAAACTGCACGTAGGCAGGAAGGATTGCCTATGCCAAACCCATCCAGGGGGCAGAAGAATGTAAGGGGGAGGGCACTCTGATACTGAAATTGACTGTATAAAAGTTGGGTGAGCCCCAGTATGTGTGTGTATTCCCAGGGTAAGGGGAAGCACCCAACTTTGCATTGTTGTAGTAATAAATGTTCTTTGTTCTCAATTTTTGTCTCGAGCAATTTCTTTAAAGGTACTTTAATTTCTAACAAATGGGGGCTCGTCCGGGATCACACTCCCTCCACTGACAGAGTACCCCGACGACGAGAGTAGGTGCACCCCGGCTGATTCAGCTGGACTCACGGGCGACGGGTGGCTGGTCAGTGGAAGAAGCGAGTGATATCCGAGAAGAGGCATTGAGAACAAACGATGGAAGGAAGCGCGCTAGAGCATTGCTACTGGAACTCGGTAAGAGTAATTTTACTTGTTTATAAGTATGGGAATAATGAGTAGCAAGGAAGAGAGTCCTGGTTCAGGATGTGAACACCAGATAGCTACGTACAGCCCGCTTGGGTTGATGTTATCTGAGTGGGGCACAGGAAAGACCCGTGGGAAAGACAAACTGACAATGGTCAGGTATTGTTGTAGTCCTGGTTCAGAATGTGAACACCAGATAGCTACGTACAGCCCGCTTGGGTTGATGTTATCTGAGTAGGGCACAGGAAAGACCCGTGGGAAAGACAAACTGACAATGGTCAGGTATTGTGGTATTGAATGGGTTAAATACCCGGTTAAAGGGAGCTCCGTGTACTGGCCAAAATTCGGATCCGAGGATGAATGGATGTGTCAAGCTTTGAACCTATGGCTCTATCAAAACCAGAAAGACAATGTTGAGAGCAGGGAATATGCAGCCTGCTGGCTCAAGGGACCCATTGAACAACTGGTTTTGAATGAGAAAGAATTCAGGGATAAGAGAGAGGAGGAACCTTTTGTCCCTGAATCACAGGGTTGGGATGTGTTACATTCCCTCCCTCCACCTTATGTTCCTCCTATGCCGGCTCCTATCTTTCCTTCCCCTCCTATGACCTACCCTTCTGCACCTTCCCCACCTCCCCCACCACTAGAGAAGAGAGAAGAGAGCAGGAGTGGTATGATAACTTGCTCACAAAGCACTTGATTACCACCTCTGTTGACAGGAGAGAGAGGTAACTTTAATTCAGAACAGCGTGAGACTCTTCAGGAAGAAAGGGCAGAACCCTTTGATTCATTTCCCAGGGAGCAGGAACCCAGACCTAATAAGCCAGAAACCAATTGGATGAGACCACTGCGGGAAGTTCCCATGGGAGAGGGTCTCGGTTTCGTAAATGTGCCCCTGACCAGTACTGAAGTGCGTAACTTTAAGAAAGAACTGACCTCCCTGATAGAAGATCCCCAGGGATGTGCCGAACAGTTAAGACCAATTTTTGGGACCAAATATATATACAATATGGGGGTCTCGACATAGAATCCCCAGCAGGGGAACAATTGGTACTAACAGGTTTTGTTACCAACTCAGCCCCAGACATTAGGAGAAAATTACAAAAGACAGAAAATTGGCATGAGCAGGGAATAACCCAGCTTCTACAGATCACACAAAAAGCATTTGTCCTGACATCTGAGGATAAGCAGAAAGCAAAGGCTAACATTTTGATGCAAGCAGTTAAAGTAATAGTAGATGAGTAACATGGAAAAGGCAGGGACTGTGTGCCAGCTCCTGAATGTTGGGAGAAGCGTCGGGAGTGGGAGAGTAGAGACCAGAGATAATTTCATAAATCACGACTTCCCACTTCAGTCACTGACCAATATTGATTAAAATTCATGCTAAAAATTAAATGTCATAAATGATCGTTTTTCAATACTGTAGAATTAGTGAATTTAACTACCAGTTAATTCCAATTTATGAAATAAATTGTATTCAAATGTGATTTTGCACAGGGAGTACCTGAGAGTTGAGTGATGTTATAACATTTGCAGGGAGAAATGTTTGCGCAAATAGGGTGAGTTCTACACATCTTATTTTAAGTGTATGTAAGATAAAGAAAGGATCTGATGTGTAAAGTGGCTGGATCAGCCAGTTGAAGGGGGAGTGTGCATGTCCCTTTAAGTGCACTGTGGCACTTGAAATTGAGGCTTCAGGCTCTTGTCTTGCAGTTAGAGGTATGGAGCCCTATCAATAGATTTAGTACATTTCTTCTACACATTCAGCAGTCAAGGTCCGTGAGTTTAAAGATCACCCACCTCTGGAGAATAAAGATACCTCTGGGGATTCCTATGGGGATTCCTATAAGTTTAATCATTCATTTCTCTGGTGCATTTTCCTCCGGAGTGAAATTAATGCCTCAGCACAATTTTTCTGTATTGCAGCTGTTATTTAATTCATGATAACTTTCCCCCATTCATCAGGTTTATATTTAAATCCGGTAGTGCGGAAGTTACATTGTAAATAATCACGGAGGTAAACCCTGCGCGACTGGATTCAGCTTAATGGAGAAATAAACCTGCGAACTGGTCTATGGTGGTGTGTGAGTACTGCAATAGGTGGAATATGATTTAAATTGGTGGCATCGTTCAGAACAATTGGGCGCATAGGAATAATAGCATTAATTACTCACAGATCTTGTACCTGATACTATTCACTACGTCCCGGCTTCAGGACTGGGAAATTGGGATGGTACAGAGAAATTGCCATGGCACCAATATTTCTTGATTCACTAATGACTCCACAAGCTCCAGGATTCATGCAGCAAAACTTTAAGTGCAATATTATAGCCGGTACTTAAATGATTGTGTGTGCAATCAACATTGCAAAAATATGAAAGGTAATACAGGTGCTCCCCTACTTATGATTTTATGATGACACAATAGCATGACTGTCATTTACTTTCATATAATGTGTTAAAGGTCATCACAAACATCATTGATTTCCTCGTTGGTTAATCACATTTTCGGAAAGCTTACAGGGACTGTTGGGAGAGAGCAAGGCAGCGGGATCAGTATGAGGACTGATACAGTGCTGTCAATGTTAGACAAGGTACGTCTCCAATTAAGATTTTTTTTCAACTTATGCTGGGTCTGCTGGAACGCAACCCTATCGTAAATTGAGGAGCACCTGTGATGTTCTTCTATCTAAAGCCAGCTTTAGATAAACTTTTATCATTCTGACAAATCCAGGTCTAAGTCTAATTTTCCTCCAGCCTTTGAGCAAGCACTGCCACTGCTGCATCTTACTGATCACCTCCTCACCAATGAATCAGAAGACCATGGTGTATGGCACTCACTGCACAAGCAGTCTGAAAATGTATACAAGCCTGTTCAACTTCATTTTACAAAATCAACAATCGGTTCCAGGCTCCCCAATATTCTCTGTGGAGAGAAAATTGCCAGATTTTTACCCTTTTAATGCCCTTGGTTATGTTTGCCTCTTCTCAAAGATTACATGGCTGCACAGAGGAGCAAGGCTGAAAGTGCCTTGAAGTAATCTGTTGGCTGCACTTGTGACCTTTAGTCAGAAAATGCATGGGCTCTTGTCTCACTTTGGGTAGTGCAGCGGTTAGTTCAACTATATTACAGTGGCACTGATGAGTACATGGATGTGAGGGGGTTGGAGGGTTATGGGCAGGGAGTAGGTAGGTGGAACTAGTTGGAGTTTCATGTAAATCGGTGCGGACTAGAAGGGCCAATATGGCCTGTTTCCGTACTGTTATTGCTATATGGTTATTATATGGAATATGGTTGTGAGCTGTGGCACAAGGCATTTTACTTAAGGCAGAACTAAAGGTTGAATATGTTTCAAGTTCTCTTGCAGAGGCTCTTGTGCTACAATGTCTGTTATGTACTCTAACAAATTGGAGGGTTGTGCCCCATACAGACAAGCAGCTCCAACTGCATTTTAATAAGGTCTAACATATTCAAAACCCATGCAAATATGGTTTGTGTTTCATTTTACAATTTTTACACTAACACAAAGGAAAGTCAGATTGTTATTCATTTTATTAAAATCTAGTGATTGGTTATATGTAAAAGCATGGCAAGAGGATCAACTAAAACCTTCCTGGGATGGTCCCTTCTGTGTACTTTTAATTACAGACACCGCAGTAAGAACAAGAGAGAAAGGCTGGACCCACATTCAAAGAATTAAACCAGCTTCTGAACCACAACATCACGACACACAGATTCAACCCTCAACCTGGCGTGCAGTTCCTCATCCTTCAGACCTGAAACTTACACTGCGCCCTGACAAAGTGCCGTAATGTTACATTTATTCTTGTATTTTTTAACTGTTTATACATTTATTGTTGTATTTTTAACTGTTTATTTTCTTAACTGTTTATTCATTTATTGGGGTATTGTTTGTTAACTGTTTATATCACTTCATTACTCGCTATGTTTTAAGTCCTCCTGGAATAGGGGCAGCAGAGGTTACAATTGTGCTCCTTTAGAATGTAGACAGGGCATAGATTTAATGTATAGTCATAGTGGGATATGGGTTAACAAGGGATTCCAATACGGACCAGGGGAACTGAACAGCTTTAGTGGAGTACATCTAATTTGTATCTTAGCCTACACAGGTATTAAAGACAGGAGTTTTAAAGCGATAGCACAAAGGACATGGTGGGACAAAGACAGACAGAATGGTAGTCAGGATTGTACATGTCGCAGAGAGAGAGAGTTAATACATATGCTAATGTACACAGACAGGCTGCAACTCACAAGTTCAATGATACCCATGCTAATGTTAGCAGACAAGCTGCAACACACAGTTAAATCACAAGAAACAATCCCCCCCCAGCTTGGTCTCTTTTCATCACCCCGTGAAGGGGAGCACCAGTTACCAACAACGTGAGCTGCTTGACACTTTAATATCAGGCTCCAGACAAGCCTTCGGAGATCGGTGGCCCTAGGGTTCGGGGCTGAAGAGGACATCAGATACTAGCCACAATTCAACGGAACCGCCTGACGACTGCTACTCGTTCGCTGCTGAAGGCAGCGTTTCTCACAGACTGCTACTCGTTCGCTGCTGAAGGCAGCGTCTCTCACAGACTTCGTCAGGACAATGCTTACAAAAGTCGGGTGGTTAAAAGACACTGCTTCAATGTTTCAACGTGAATCTGCCCATGCCCATGTTCAGACGTGGCAACTTCGGACTGATGTGGGATGGACTAGACTCTTTACTGAGAACTGGAGCCTGATACTCGCAACCCTAATAAGCAGCTGGACTCGCTACTCTGACCTTCATGGTGCTCCCCTACCTAAAGACTTTACACAGAGATTACAATTCGGTTATTGACCAGCTGGGTAAAACAACACCTTACACTTGAAAGATCAGTATTACTGATCTAAAAGAAAAGTGAGGAGGGGGGGGGGGGGGGGGGAATCAGTCACACTGACACTAGTAACCAAAGATCAGTAACACTGATCATGGTGAAAGATCAGTATTACTGATCTAAAAGAAAAGTGAGGATTGTGAGAGATGGGAAAATTGATCTAAAATTATGAACATGGAAGAAACTAAAATTCATCAGTTAATGGCTGTAACCAGTACAAACAGGATGAGCTTGGGGATTAGGATGCAGGAAAGCAGAGTCAGCACGATTAACATAAGAATCTTCTAGTCTTTGTGACAAGACCATAAGACTAAGAAAAGGAATGGTAAGGTACAATAGAATGTAGGAAGTTGAGGTAGTCTGGATCAGATAAAGGTCTCCTAGCCCTGGACAGAAGTACCAAGTCCTACATATCTAATTAGCTAACCATACACAGATTTATACATATGAAATTAGCCAACCCTAGATAGAATGAGTCAACTCCGCATACCAAGAGATTGTAGCCCCGAGAATCAGGAAGGTGTGAATAAGGACAATGACATGATGGGACACCCACAGGATACCCCCTGGTCCTCCAAGTGTACTGAAACTGCACGTAGGCAGGAAGGATTGCCTATGCCAAACCCATCCAGGGGGCAGAAGAATGTAAGGGGGAGGGCACTCTGATACTGAAATTGACTGTATAAAAGTTGGGTGAGCCCCAGTATGTGTGTGTATTCCCAGGGTAAGGGGAAGCACCCAACTTTGCATTGTTGTAGTAATAAATGTTCTTTGTTCTCAATTTTTGTCTCGAGCAATTTCTTTAAAGGTACTTTAATTTCTAACACTTCCTACATTCTATTATCTTCTTTCTTTCTTTGGCTTGGCTTCGCGACGAAGATTTATGGAGGGAGTAAATGTCTACGTCAGCTGCAGGCTCGTTTGTGGCTGACAAGTCCGATGCGGGACAGGCAGACATGGTTGCAGCGGTTGCAGGGGAAAATTGGTTGGTTGGGGTTGGGTGTTGGGTTTTTCCTCCTTTCTCTTTTGTCAGTGAGGTGGGCTCTGCGGTCTTCTTCAAAGGAGGTTGCTGCCCGCTGAACTGTGAGGCGCCAAGATGCACGGTTTGAGGTGATATCAGCCCACTGGCGGTGGTCAATGTGGCAGGCACCAAGAGATTTCTTTAGGCAGTCCTTGTACCTTTTCTTTGGTGCACCTCTACCCTTATTCTATATTCATACTGGCTTTATTCATTACACATATGTCCATACTAGCTTTCTTCATCTCTCATATTTTTATAATTGTTTTACTCATCTCTCACAATGGAAATATGATTCCTTCCTCCCTCAATTATGTTCCCGCTGCTTCAGTTTACAAGTGTTAGAAATTAAAGTACCTTTAAAGAAATTGCTCGAGACAAAAATTGAGAACAAAGAACATTTATTACTACAACAATGCAAAGTTGGGTGCTTCCCCTTACCCTGGGAATATACACATATACTGGGGCTCACCCAAATTTTATACAGTCAATTTCAGTATCAGAGTGCCCTCCCCCTTACATTCTTCTGCCCCCTGGATGGGTTTGGCATAGGTAATCTTTCCTGCCTACGTGCAGTTTCAGTACACTTGGAGGACCAGGGGGTATCCTGTGGGTGTCCCATCATGTCATTGTCCTTATTCACACCTTCCTGATTCTCGGGGCTACAATCTCTTGGTATGCGGAGTTGACTCATTCTATCTAGGGTTGGCTAATTTCATATGTATAAATCTGTGTATGGTTAGCTAATTAGATATGTAGGACTTGGTACTTCTGTCCAGGGCTAGGAGACCTTTATCTGATCCAGACTACCTCAACTTCCTACATTCTATTGTACCTTACCATTCCTTTTCTTAGTCTTATGGTCTTGTCACAAAGACTAGAAGATTCTTATGTTAATTGTGCTGACTCTGCTTTCCTGCATCCTAACCCCCAAGCTTATCCTGTTTGTACTGGTTACAGCCATTAACTGATGAATTTTAGTTTCTTCCATGTTCATAATTTTAGATCAATTTTCCCATCTCTCACAATCCTCACTTTTCTTTTAGATCAGTAATACTGATCTTTCACCATGATCAGTGTTACTGATCTTTGGTTACTAGTGTCAGTGTGACTGATTTCCCCACCCCCCCCCCCCCCCCCCCCTTCCTCACTTTTCTTTTAGATCAGTAATACTGATCTTTCAAGTGTAAGGTGTATTTTTCCCCAGCTGGTCAATAACCGAATTGTAATCTCTGTGTAAAGTCTTTAGGTAGGGGAGCACCATGAAGGTCAGAGTAGCGAGTCCAGCTGCTTAATAGGGTTGCGAGTATCAGGCTCCAGTTCTCAGTAAAGAGTCTAGTCCATCCCACATCAGTCCGAAGTTGCCACGTCTGAACATGGGCATGGGCAGATTCACGTTGAAACATTGAAGCAGTGTCTTTTAACCACCCGACTTTTGTAAGCATTGTCCTGACGAAGTCTGTGAGAGACGCTGCCTTCAGCAGCAACAAGTAGCAGTCTGTGAGAAACGCTGCCTTCAGCAGCGAACGAGTAGCAGTAGTCAGGCGGTTCCGTTGAATTGTGGCTAGTATCTGATGTCCTCTTCAGCCCCGAACCCTAGGGCCACCGATCTCCGAAGGCTTGTCTGGAGCCTGATATTAAAGTGTCAAGCAGCTCACGTTGTTGGTAACTGGTGCTCCCCTTCACAGGGTGATGAAAAGAGACCAAGCTGGGGGGGGATTGTTTCTTGTGATTTAACTGTGTGTTGCAGCTTGTCTGCTAACATTAGCATGGGTATCATTGAACTTGTGAGTTGCAACCTGTCTGTGTACATTAGCATATGTATTAACTCTCTCTCTCTCTCTGCGACATGTACAATCCTGACTACCATTCTGTCTGTCTTTGTCCCACCATGTCCTTTGTGCTATCGCTTTAAAACTCCTGTCTTTAATACCTGTGTAGGCTAAGATACAAATTAGATGTACTCCACTAAAGCTGTTCAGTTCCCCTGGTCCGTATTGGAATCCCTTGTTAACCCATATCCCACTATGACTATACATTAAATCTATGCCCTGTCTACATTCTAAAGGAGCACAATTGTAACCTCTGCTGCCCCTATTCCAGGAGGACTTAAAACATAGTGTTAGAAATTAAACTACCTTTAAAGAAATTGCTCGAGACAAAAATTGAGAACAAAGAACATTTATTACTACAACAATGCAAAGTTGGGTGCTTCCCCTTACCCTGGGAATACACACATACACTGGGGCTCACCCAACTTTTATACACTTGATTTCAGTATAGGAATACCCTCCCCCTTACATTCTTCTGCCTCCTGCTGGAGAGGTTTGGCATTAGGCAATCCTGCCTGCCTACGTGCAATTTCAGTATACTTGGAGGACCAGGGGGTATCCTGTCGGTGTCCCTTCATGTTATTGTCCTTATTCACACCTTCCTGATTCTCGGGGCTACAGTCTCTTGATATGCAGAGTTGGCTCATCCTGTCTAGGGTTGGCTAATTTAATATGTATAAATCTGTGTAAGGTTAGCTAATTAGATATGTAGGACTTGGTACTTCTGTCCAGGGCTAGGAGACCCTTATCTGATCCAGACTACCTCAACTTCCTACATTCTATTGTTCCTTACCACTCCTTATCTAAGTCTTATGGTCTTGTCACAAAGACTAGAGGATTCTTATGTTAATCGTGCTGACTCTGCTTTCCTGCATCCTAACCCCCAAGCTTATCCTGTTTGTACTGGTTACAGCCATTAACTGATGAACTTTAGTTTCTTCCATGTTCATAATTTTAGATCAATTTTCCCATCTCTCACAATCCTCACTTTTCTTTTAGATCAGTAATACTGATCTTTCAAGTGTAAGGTGTTGTTTTACCCAGCTGGTCAATAACCGAATTGTAATCTCTGTGTAAAGTCTTTAGGTAGGGGAGCACCATGAAGGTCAGAGTAGCGAGTCCAGCTGCTTATTAGGGTTGCGAGTATCAGGCTCCAGTTCTCAGTAAAGAGTCTAGTCCATCCCACATCAGTCCGAAGTTGCCACGTCTGAACATGGGCATGGGCAGATTCACGTTGAAACATTGAAGCAGTGTCTTTTAACCACCCGACTTTTGTAAGCATTGTCCTGACGAAGTCTGTGAGAGACGCTGCCTTCAGCAGCGAACGAGTAGCAGTCTGTGAGAAACGCTGCCTTCAGCAGCGAACGAGTAGCAGTCGTCAGGCGGTTCCGTTGAATTGTGGCTAGTATCTGATGTCCTCTTCAGCCCCGAACCCTAGGGCCACCGATCTCCGAAGGCTGTGTGGAGCCTGATATTAAAGTGTCGAGCAGCTCACGTTGTTGGTAACTGGTGCTCCCCTTCACGGGGTGATGAAAAGAGACCAAGCTGCGGGGGGGATTGTTTCTTGTGATTTAACTGTGTGTTGCAGCTTGTCTGCTAACATTAGCATGGGTATCATTGAACTTGTGAGTTGCAGCCTGTCTGTGTACATTAGCATATGTATTAACTCTCTCTCTCTGCGACATGTACAATCCTGACTACCATTCTGTCTGTCTTTGTCCCACCATGTCCTTTGTGCTATCGCTTTAAAACTCCTGTCTTTAATACCTGTGTAGGCTAAGATACAAATTAGATGTACTCCACTAAAGCTGTTCAGTTCCCCTGGTCCGTATTGGAATCCCTTGTTAACCCATATCCCACTATGACTATACATTAAATCTATGCCCTGTCTACATTCTAAAGGAGCACAATTGTAACCTCTGCTGCCCCTATTCCAGGAGGACTTAAAACATAGCGAGTAATGAAGTGACATAAACAGTTAACAAACAATACCCCAATAAATGAATAAACAGTTAAAAAAATAAACAGTTAAAAATACAACAATAAATGTATAAACAGTTAAAAAAATACAAGAATAAATGTAACATTACGGCACTTTGTCACGGCGCAGTGTAAGTTTCAGGTCTGAAGGATGAGGAACTGCACGCCAGGTTGAGGGTTGAATCTGTGTGTCGTGATGTTGTGGTTCAGAAGCTGGTTTAATTCTTTGAATGTGGGTCCAGCCTTTCTCTCTTGTTCTTACTGCGGTGTCTGTAATTAAAAGTACACAGAAGGGACCATCCCAGGAAGGTTTTAGTTGATCCTCTTGCCATGCTTTTACATATAACCAATCACTAGATTTTAATAAAATGAATAACAATCTGACTTTCCTTTGTGTTAGTGTAAAAATTGTAAAATGAAACACAAACCATATTTGCATGGGTTTTGAATATGTTAGACCTTATTAAAATGCAGTTGGAGCTGCTTGTCTGTATGGGGCACAACCCTCCAATTTGTTAGAGTACATAACAGACATTGTAGCACAAGAGCCCCTGCAAGAGAACTTGAAACATATTCAACCTTTAGTTCTGCCTTAAGTAAAATGCCTTGTGCCACAGCTCACAACCATATTCCATATAATAACCATATAGCAATAACAGTACGGAAACAGGCCATATTGGCCCTTCTAGTCCGCACCGATTTACATGAAACTCCAACTAGTTCCACCTACCTACTCCCTGCCCATAACCCTCCAACCCCCTCACATCCATGTACTCATCAGTGCCACTGTAATATAGTTGAACTAACCGCTGCACTACCCAAAGTGAGACAAGAGCCCATGCATTTTCTGACTAAAGGTCACAAGTGCAGCCAACAGATTACTTCAAGGCACTTTCAGCCTTGCTCCTCTGTGCAGCCATGTAATCTTTGAGAAGAGGCAAACATAACCAAGGGCATTAAAAGGGTAAAAATCTGGCAATTTTCTCTCCACAGAGAGCATTGGGGAGCCTGGAACCGATTGCTGATTTTGTAAAATGAAGTTGAACAGGCTTGTATACATTTTCAGACTGCTTGTGCAGTGAGTGCCATACACCATGGTCTTCTGATTCATTGGTGAGGAGGTGATCAGTAAGATGCAGCAGTGGAAGCGCTTGCTGAAAGGGTGGAGGAAAATTAGACTTAGACCTGGATTTGTCAGAATGATAAGAGTTTATCTAAAGCTGGCTTTAGATAGAAGAACATCACAGGTGCTCCTCAATTTACAATAGGGTTGCGTTCCAGCAGACCCAGCGTAAGTTGAAAAAAAATCTTAATTGGAGACGTACCTTGTCTAACATTAACAGCACTGTATCAGTCCTCATACTGATCTCACTACCCTGCTCTCTCCCAACAGTCCCTGTAAGCTT
The DNA here is from genome assembly GCF_036971445.1 of Narcine bancroftii. Classification (NCBI taxonomy): domain Eukaryota; kingdom Metazoa; phylum Chordata; class Chondrichthyes; order Torpediniformes; family Narcinidae; genus Narcine; species Narcine bancroftii. The sequence goes on along the minus strand of NC_091472.1, from coordinate 210,520,462 downwards.
TCCGAACATGTGATTAACCAACGAGGCCACAAAAAAATTCACCTTAGAGAAATTATCAAAGTTTATTGGAAAAATCAATGATGCTTGTGATGACCTTTAACACATTATATGAAAGTAAATGACAGTCATGCTATTGTGTCATCGTAAAATCATAAGTAGGGGAGCACCTGTATTACCTTTCATATTTTTGCAATGTTGATTGCACACACAATCATTTAAGTACCGGCTAGTTTCTATAATATTGCACTTAAAGTTTAGCTGCATGAATCCTGGAGCTTGTGGAGTCATTAGTGAATCAAGAAATATTGGTGCCATGCCAATTTCTCTGTACCATGCCAATTTCCCAGTCCTGAAGCCGGGACGTAGTGAATAGTATCAGGTACAAGATCTGTGAGTAATTAATGCTATTATTATTCCTATGCGCCCAATTATTCTGAACGATGCCACCAATGTAAATCATATTCCACCTATTGCAGTACTCACACACCACCATAGACCAGTTCGCAGGTTTATTTCTCCATTAAGCTGAATCCAGTCGCGCAGGGTTTACCTCCGTGATTATTTACAATGTAACTTCCGCACTACCGGATTTAAATATAAACCTGATGAATGGGGAAAGTTATCATGAATTAAATAACAGCGGCAATACAGAGAAATTGTGCTGAGGCATTAATTTCACTCCGGAGGAAAATGCACCAGAGAAATGAATGATTAAACTTATAGGAATCCCCATAGGAATCCCCAGAGGTATCTTTATTCTCCAGAGGTGGGTGATCTTTAAACTCACGGACCTTGACTGCTGAATGTGTTGAAGAAATACCTCTAACTGCAAGACAAGAGCCTGAAGCCTCAATTTCAAGTGCCACAGTGCACTTAAAGGGACATGCACACTCCCCCTTCAACTGGCTGATCCAGCCACTTTACACATCAGATCCTTTCTTTATCTTACATACACTTAAAATAAGATGTGTCGAACTCACCCTATTTGCGCAAACATTTCTCCCTGCAAATGTTATAACATCACAACTCTCAGGTACTCCCTGTGCAAAATCACATTTGAATACAATTTATTTCATAAATTGGAATTAACTGGTAGTTAAATTTGCTAATTCTACAGTATTGAAAAACGATCATTTATGACATTTAATTTTTAGCATGAATTTTAATCAATATTGGTCAGTGACTGAAGTGGGAAGTCGTGATTTATGAAATTATCTCTGGTCTCTACTCTCCCACTCCCGACGCTTCTCCCAACATTCAGGAGCTGGCACACAGTCCCTGCCTTTTCCATGTTACTCATCTACTATTACTTTAACTGCTTGCATCAAAATGTTAGCCTTTGCTTTCTGCTTATCCTCAGATGTCAGGACAAATGCTTTTTGTGTGATCTGTAGAAGCTGGGTTATTCCCTGCTCATGCCAATTTTCTGTCTTTTGTAATTTTCTCCTAATGTCTGGGGCTGAGTTGGTAACAAAACCTGTTAGTACCAATTGTTCCCCTGCTGGTGATTCTATGTCGAGACCCCCAATTTGTATATATATTTGGTCCCAAAAATTGGTCTAACTGTTCGGCACATCCCTGGGGATCTTCTATCAGGGAGGTCAGTTCTTTCTTAAAGTTACGCATTTCAGTACTGGTCAGGGGCACATTTACGAAACCGAGACCCTCTCCCATGGGAACTTCCCGCAGTGGTCTCATCCAATTGGTTTCTGGCTTATTAGGTCTGGGTTCCTGCTCCCTGGGAAATGAATCAAAGGGTTCTGCCCTTTCTTCCTGAAGAGACTCACGCTGTTCTGAATTAAAGTTACCTCTCTCTCCTGTCAACAGAGGTGGTAATCGAGTGCTTTGTGAGCAAGTTATCATACCACTCCTGCTCTCTTCTCTCTTCTCTAGTGGTGGGGGAGGTGGGGAAGGTGCAGAAGGGTAGGTCATAGGAGGGGAAGGAAAGATAGGAGCCGGCATAGGAGGAACATAAGGTGGAGGGAGGGAATGTAACACATCCCAACCCTGTGATTCAGGGACAAAAGGTTCCTCCTCTCTCTTATCCCTGAATTCTTTCTCATTCAAAACCAGTTAATCAATGGGTCCCTTGAGCCAGCAGGCTGCATATTCCCTGCTCTCAACATTGTCTTTCTGGTTTTGATAGAGCCATAGGTTCAAAGCTTGACACATCCATTCATCCTCGGATCCGAATTTTGGCCAGTACACGGAGCTCCCTTTAACCGGGTATTTAACCCATTCAATACAACAATACCTGACCATTGTCAGTTTTTCTTTACCATGGGTCTTTCCTGTGCCCCACTCAGATAACATCAACCCAAGCAGGCTGTACCTAGCTATCTGGTGTTCACATCCTGTACCAGGACTCTCCTCCTTGCTACCCATTATTCCCATGCTTATAAACAAGTAAAATTACTCTTACCGAGTTCCAGTAGTAATGCTCTAGTGCGCTTCCTTCCGTCGTTTGTTCTCAATGCCTCTTCTCGGATATCACTCGCTTCTTCCACTGACCAGCCACCCGTCGCCCGTGAGTCCAGCTGAATCAGCCGGGGTGCACCTACTCTCGTCGTCGAGGTACTCTGTCAGTGGAGGGAGTGTGATCCCGGACGAGCCCCCATTTGTTAGAAATTAAAGTACCTTTAAAGAAATTGCTCGAGACAAAAATTGAGAACAAAGAACATTTATTACTACAACAATGCAAAGTTGGGTGCTTCCTCTTACCCTGGGAATACACACATACACTGGGGCTCACCCAACTTTTATACAGTTGATTTCAGTATAGGAATACCCTCCCCCTTACATTCTTCTGCCTCCTGCTGGAGAGGTTTGGCATTAGGCAATCCTGCCTGCCTACGTGCAATTTCAGTATACTTGGAGGACCAGGGGGTATCCTGTCGGTGTCCCTTCATGTTATTGTCCTTATTCACACCTTCCTGATTCTCGGGGCTACAGTCTCATGATATGCAGAGTTGGCTCATCCTGTCTAGGGTTGGCTAATTTAATATGTATAAATCTGTGTAAGGTTAGCTAATTAGATATGTAGGACTTGGTACTTCTGTCCAGGGCTAGGAGACCCTTATCTGATCCAGACTACCTCAACTTCCTACATTCTATTGTTCCTTACCACTCCTTATCTTAGTCTTATGGTCTTGTCACAAAGACTAGAAGATTCTTATGTTAATCGTGCTGACTCTGCTTTCCTGCATCCTAACCCCCAAGCTTATCCTGTTTGTACTGGTTACAGCCATTAACTGATGAACTTTAGTTTCTTCCATGTTCATAATTTTAGATCAATTTTCCCATCTCTCACAATAGCGAGTAATGAAGTGACATAAACAGTTAACAAACAATACCCCAATAAATGAATAAACAGTTAAAAAAAAATAAACAGTTAAAAATAGAACAATAAATGTATAAACAGTTAAAAAAATACAACAATAAATGTAACATTACGGCACTTTGTCACGGCGCAGTGTAAGTTTCAGGTCTGAAGGATGAGGAACTGCACGCCAGGTTGAAGGTTGAATCTGTGTGTCGTGATGTTGTGGTTCAGAAGCTGGTTTAATTCTTTGAATGTGGGTCCAGCCTTTCTCTCTTGTTCTTACTGCGGTGTCTGTAATTAAAAGTACACAGAAGGGACCATCCCAGGCAGGTTTTAGTTGATCCTCTTGCCATGCTTTTACATATAACCAATCACTAGATTTTAATAAAATGAATAACAATCTGACTTTCCTTTGTGTTAGTGTAAAAATTGTAAAATGAAACACAAACCATATTTGCATGGGTTTTAAATATGTTAGACCTTATTAAAATGCAGTTGGAGCTGCTTGTCTGTATGGGGCACAACCCTCCAATTTGTTAGAGTACATAACAGACATTGTAGCACAAGAGCCTCTGCAAGAGAACTTGAAACATATTCAACCTTTAGTTCTGCCTTAAGTAAAATGCCTTGTGCCACAGCTCACAACCATATTCCATATAATAACCATATAGCAATAACAGTACAGAAACAGGCCATATTGGCCCTTCTAGTCCGCACCGATTTACATGAAACTCCAACTAGTTCAACCTACCTACTCCCTGTCCATAACCCTCCAACCCCCTCACATCCATGTACTCATCAGTGCCACTGTAATATAGTTGAACTAACCGCTACACTACCCAAAGTAAGACAAGAGCCCATGCATTTTCTGACTAAAGGTCACAAGTGCAGCCAACAGACTACTTCAAGGCACTTTCAGCCTTGCTCCTCTGTGCAGCCATGTAATCTTTGAGAAGAGGCAATCAACCAAGGGCATTAAAAGGGTAAAAATCTGGCAATTTTCTCTCCACAGAGAGCATTGGGGAGCCTGGAACCGATTGTTGATTTTGTAAAACGAAGTTGAACAGGCTTGTACACATTTTCAGACTGCTTGTGCAGTGAGTGCCATACACCATGGTCTTCTGATTCATTGGTGAGGAGGTGATCAGTAAGATGCAGCAGTGGAAGCGCTTGCTCAAAGGGTGGAGGAAAATTAGACTTAGACCTAGATTTGTCAGAATGATAAAAGTTTATCTAAAGCTGGCTGTAGATAGAAGAATATCACAGGTGCTCCTCAATTTACAATAGGGTTGCGTTCCAGCAGACCCAGCGTAAGTTGAAAAAAAATCTTAATTGGAGACGTACCTTGTCTAACATTAACAGCACTGTATCAGTCCTCATACTGATCTCACTACCCTGCTCTCTCCCAACAGTACCTGTAAGCTTTCCGAAAATGTGATTAACCAACGAGGCTACAAAAAATTCACCTTAGAGAAATTATCAAAGTTTATTGGAAAAATCAATGATGCTTGTGATAACCTTTAACACATTATATGAAAGTAAATGACAGTCATGCTATTGTGTCATCGTAAAATCATAAGTAGTGGAGCACCTGTATTACCTTTCATATTTTTGCAATGTTGATTGCACACACAATCATTTAAGTACCGGCTAGTTTCTATAATATTGCACTTAAAGTTTAGCTGCATGAATCCTGGAGCTTGTGGAGTCATTAGTGAATCAAGAAATATTGGTGCCATGGCAATTTCTCTGTACCATGCCAATTTCCCAGTCCTGAAGCCGGGACGTAGTGAATAGTATCAGGTACAAGATCTGTGAGTAATTAATGCTATTATTATTCCTATGCGCCCAATTGTTCTGAACGATGCCACCAATGTAAATCATATTCCACCTATTGCAGTACTCACACACCACCATAGACCAGTTCGCAGGTTTATTTCTCCATTAAGCTGAATCCAGTCGCGCAGGGTTTACCTCCGTGATTATTTACAATGTAACTTCCGCACTACCGGATTTAAATATAAACCTGATGAATGGGGAAAGTTATCATGAATTAAATAACAGCGGCAATACAGAGAAATTGTGCTGAGGCATTAATTTCACTCCGGAGGAAAATGCACCAGAGAAATGAATGATTAAACTTATAGGAATCCCCATAGGAATCCCCAGAGGTATCTTTATTCTCCAGAGGTGGGTGATCTTTAAACTCACGGACCTTGACTGCTGAATGTGTGGAAGAAATACCTCTAACTGCAAGACAAGAGCCTGAAGCCTCAATTTCAAGTGCCACAGTGCACTTAAAGGGACATGCACACTCCCCCTTCAACTGGCTGATCCAGCCACTTTACACATCAGATCCTTTCTTTATCTTACATACACTTAAAATAAGATGTGTCGAACTCACCCTATTTGCACAAACATTTCTCCCTGCAAATGTTATAACATCACAACTCTCAGGTACTCCCTGTGCAAAATCACATTTGAATACAATTTATTTCATAAATTGGAATTAACTGGTAGTAAAATTCGCTAATTCTACAGTATTGAAAAACGATCATTTATGACATTTAATTTTTAGCATGAATTTTAATCAATATTGGTCAGTGACTGAAGTGGGAAGTCGTGATTTATGAAATTATCTCTGGTCTCTACTCTCCCACTCCCGACGCTTCTCCCAACATTCAGGAGCTGGCACACAGTCCCTGCCTTTTCCATGTTACTCATCTACTATTACTTTAACTGCTTGCATCAAAATGTTAGCCTTTGCTTTCTGCTTATCCTCAGATGTCAGGACAAATGCTTTTTGTGTGATCTGTAGAAGCTGGGTTATTCCCTGCTCATGCCAATTTTCTGTCTTTTGTAATTTTCTCCTAATGTCTGGGGCTGAGTTGGTAACAAAACCTGTTAGTACCAATTGTTCCCCTGCTGGGGATTCTATGTCGAGACCCCCATATTATATATATATTTGGTCCCAAAAATTGGTCTAACTGTTCGGCACATCCCTGGGGATCTTCTATCAGGGAGATTAATTCTTTCTTGAAATTACGTACTTCAGTGCTGGTCAGGGGCACATTTACGAACCCCAGACCTTCTCCCACGGGAACCTCCCGCAGGGGTCGCATCCAGCTAATTTCTGGTTTCTTAGATTTGTGTTCCTGTTCCCTGAGAAGTGAATCGCAGGGTTCTGCCACTTCTTCCTGAGGGATCTCACGCTGTTCTGAATTACAATGTTCTACCTCTACTGTCAACGGAGGTGGTAATCGAGCGCTTTGTGAGCGAGTCACCATACCACTCCGGTTCTCCTCTTTCTTCTCTAGTGGTGGGGGAGGAGGGGGAGGTGCAGAAGGGTAGGTAATAGGAGGGGAAGGAAAGATAGGAGCTGGCATAGGAGGAACATAAGGTGGAGGGAGGGAATGTAACACATCCCAACCCTGTGATTCAGGGACAAAAGGTTCCTCCTCTCTCTTATCCCTGAATTCTTTCTCATTCAAAACCAGTTGTTCAACGGGTCCCTTGAGCCAGCAGGCTGCACATTCCCTGCTCTCAACATTGTCTTTCTGGTTTTGATAGAGCCATATGTTCAAAGCTTGACACATCCATTCATCCTCGGATTGAATTTTGGCCAGTACACGGAGCTCCCTTTAACCGGGTATTTAACCCCATTCAATACAACAATACCTGACCATTGTCAGTTTGTCTTTCCCACGGGTCTTTCCTGTGCCCCACTCAGATAACATCAACCCAAGCGGGTTGTACGTAGCTATCTGGTGTTCACATCCTGAACCAGGACTCTCTTCCTTGCTACCCATTATTCCCATACTTATAAACAAGTAAAATTACTCTTACCGAGTTCCAGTAGTAATGCTCTAGCGCGCTTCCTTCCGTCGTTTGTTCTCAATGCCTCTTCTCGGATATCACTCGCTTCTTCCACTGACCAGCTACCCGTCGCCCGTGAGTCCAGCTGAATCAGCCGGGGTGCACCTACTCTCGTCGTCGGGGTACTCTGTCAGTGGAGGGAGTGTGATCCCGGACGAGCCCCCATTTGTTAGAAATTAAAGTACCTTTAAAGAAATTGCTCGAGACAAAAATTGAGAACAAAGAACATTTATTACTACAACAATGCAAAGTTGGGTGCTTCCCCTTACCCTGGGAATACACACACATACTGGGGCTCACCCAACTTTTATACAGTCAATTTCAGTATCAGAGTGCCCTCCCCCTTACATTCTTCTGCCCCCTGGATGGGTTTGGCATAGGTAATCCTTCCTGCCTACGTGCAGTTTCAGTACACTTGGAGGACCAGGGGGTATCCTGTGGGTGTCCCATCATGTCATTGTCCTTATTCACACCTTCCTGATTCTCGGGGCTACAATCTCTTGGTATGCGGAGTTGACTCATTCTATCTAGGGTTGGCTAATTTCATATGTATAAATCTGTGTATGGTTAGCTAATTAGATATGTAGGACTTGGTACTTCTGTCCAGGGCTAGGAGACCTTTATCTGATCCAGACTACCTCAACTTCCTACATTCTATTGTACCTTACCATTCCTTTTCTTAGTCTTATGGTCTTGTCACAAAGACTAGAAGATTCTTATGTTAATCGTGCTGACTCTGCTTTCCTGCATCCTAACCCCCAAGCTTATCCTGTTTGTACTGGTTACAGCCATTAACTGATGAATTTTAGTTTCTTCCATGTTCATAATTTTAGATCAATTTTCCCATCTCTCACACAAGGCTCCCTTTTTTTAATTTTTTTATTTTTCACACTATTAACCACATTGATCAAGATACATACATTTTCCCTCTTGAACATATACAGCGTCGTTTTCTCCCCCCCCCCCCCTTCCCTCCCTACCTCCCCTCCCTTTCATTTAAAGTTCAGAAAATAGGATACATTAAACCCGTCAAACAATGTTGTCACTCAATAAAAACAAACAAGAAATTCCACTGAGTCAGTTCTTTTCATTCTCTTCTCCTTCTGTCATTTTAGGTGGTAGATGTCCCCGGTAGGTTTTCTCTATTATGTTTCATGTATGGCTCCCATATTTGTTCAAATATTGTAATATTATTTCTTAAATTATGTTATTTTTTCTAATGGAATACATTTATTCATTTCTATATACCATTGTTGTTTTCTCAAGTTATCTTCTAATTTCCAGGCTGACATAATATATTTTTTTGGCTACAGCTAGGGCTATCATAACAAATCTTTTTTGTGCACCATCCAAATCAAGTCCAAATTCTTTGTTTTTTATCTTATTTAGGAGGAAGATCTCTGGGTTTTTTGGTATATTGCTTTTTTGTGATTTTATTTAATATCTGGTTTACATCTTCCCAAAATTTTTTCACTTTCTCACATGTTCATATTGTATGAATTGTTGTTCCCATTTCCTTTTTACAGTGAAAACATCTGTCAGATACTGTTGGGTCCCATTTATTTAACTTTTGAGGTGTAAAAAGTGTATCCAGTTATATTGTATCATACGTAACCTCGTATTTATTGTATTTCTCATAGTTCCTGAGCATAACTTCTCTCATGTTTCCTTCTTTATCTTTATGTTTGGATCTTGTTCACATTTTTGTTTAGTTTTACCACTTGTTTCCTCATTCTCCTTTTCTTGTAGTTTAATATACATGTTTGTTACAAATTTTTTGATTATCATTGTGTCTTTAATCACATATTCTAAATTATTTCCCTCTGGTAACCTCAGACTGCTTCCCAATTTGTCCTTCAAGTAGGATTTCAGTTGGTAGTATGCCAACACTGTACCGTGAGTTATATTATATTTGTCCTTCATTTGTTCAAAGGATAATAATTTATTTCCCGAAAAACAATTTTCTATTCTTTTGATCCCTTTTTTCTCCCAATCTCTAAAGGAAAGGTTATCTATTGTAAAAGGGATTAGCTGATTTTGCGTCAGTGTTAGTTTTGGTAGTTGGTAATTTGTTTTATTCCTTTCTACATGAATCTTCTTCCAAATATTGAGCAGATGATGTAATACTGGAGAATTCCTACGTTGTACCAATCTTTCATCCCATTTACATAATATATGTTCAGGTATCTTCTCCCCTATTTTATCTAGTTCTAATCTAGTCCAATCTGGCTTTTCCCTTGTTTGATAAAAATCTGATAGGTATCTTAATTGTGCGGCTCTAAAATAATTTTTAAAGTTTGGTAGTTGTAAGCTGGCACCTTTACCGCGTTTCTTTAACAATGTTATTGGTCTTTTCCTCCCTCCGAATTTGCCGGGTTTGCTGCAAAAACATCTTGAAGCTACAGAATATCTTGTTCAAATTTTTAATGCATCTCATTTCTGAACAGCGAATGGTTCATTGTTCAATGAATCTCCTGAGAAATTGTGTCTGTATCAGTGGTCACTGGTTACTCTCCACCCACCCCCTTTCCCACTTTCACTCTGTCCCCTCACCGATCCCTCTCACCTTTTCCAACACCCTTCTCTCCTATCCCGTCATCCACACAAGATCATCTTCTGATGAGAGCGGGTCTAAGCTTCAATTTAAACCGCTGACTCTTCCATTTAAAACACAAGCGTTGAAACTACAACCGATTAAAAGCTATTCCCCTACTACCCCCCCCCCCCCTAATTTTCTTCCAAAATTAAATTCACCACCACAAGGCACCTTAAGTCGGGAAACATTCCACTACATCAGCCAACAAGCTGTTGCACCCGCAACTCCAAGTGAGTGCGGGGGAGGGGGAAAGAGTAGGAAGGAGATAAATTGGGGCATAGCCTGCGAATGCCCCCACATGAGGCCGACCTTGGGGTCCCGGGTGGGAGTTAATCCGCTAATGTCCCTGCCTATTCACACCCTCCTCGCCGACCGCTTCCCACTCACTGTTTTAACCTCTCTCCCTACATTCCCTTCCTCATCCGTCTCCCTCCTCATCTCCCATTCTCTGGACCCCTCCATCTCGGAACTTTCCCTCTTTACTTTCTGCCGCTGGCAACGATCTCGTCTTTGGACCCGCAGCGCCGGTTTGTAAGGGGCAGGTGGGGAGATTGGGAAGACAGGGGATAGTGCGCAGCTCCCCGTGCCAGGGAGACAGTGTGGTCCGGAATCGTGCACTGTGAGCCCCTCTGCCACCCCACCGGCCGGGCCGCGGCGTGGTCCGGATGACAGAGCCCCTCACCCAACTTCCCAAAGGAAGAGATCCTCCAGAAACGTGGACAGCACCAGGCCGCTTCCTTCTTGTAGTGACAAGTCCGGAAACGCCTGGTTCAAACTTCAGTGACCGGCTTTTGTCCGGACCCAAGCACCTGCCCCCGTGGAAGGGTCATCGCGGCCTGACCTGCGGGTCGGTGCCGTCTCTGGATCAGGTGCTCTGTCTCTTGACAGGCGGCTCGGGTTTTTGTGCTGAGCTTGTGTTCCTGTTGCACGCTGTGTCCAGCCGTAAGGCACAGTAATGAGTGGCCGACTGTTCTGCCGTGACCTCAATGACGAGATAGAATTCAAAGCGTTTATCTTTTTCAGTTGAAGATGTTCCCGAATCCCGAGTCTCACTTCCTGGAACAGGCACGAACCAATCGTCGGTGACAAGGTGAAAAGGTAGATCTCTGCGTTCTCTGTTCTTGGGGTTGTGGGGAACGGGCGAGGAAATGGCGCTGAGTCCACGGCCGCATCAGCCAGTGTCTAGTGAACGGCAGAACATCGATTCCTGCTCCAGTTCCTTCTGTGTCGTTAAAGAGAGGCAGATTATATTGTATTGATATTTTATTATAAAAAAGGAAAATCTAGACCCACTACCACGAAAGAAGCCGTTTGGACAAAATGAGTCAGAATTCTTATCAGTGATAAATTACATTTGTCAACATTTCTACCTTCATTATAAATCAAAGCTTATGAAAGTAATTCAAAAAGGGTCTCCACAGTGTTTGAAATTTTAAATTCAAATCGGAAATTGAGCATCTGATCTTCTCTAAGTTTAAACCTCTCTTGAGGTCACGTAGACATTGAGCGTGATTAGTCGGGGTAACGTCCATCCATCTGAGCAATATCGCCTGCCAAGTCATCAGAGAAATCAAAGCTAATACACGCAGCTCAAATGCCATTAACGCTGTCACTCTTTCCAATAGCACCAAACAATTTGGGGATTAGATTTAAAATTAACTTTAAAAAGTGCAGAGAAAGTTTGAAATTCTTCAATCCAATATTTCTCAAGACTGGCATGTGTAGAACTAATGAATTAAAGAAGCATCTTTTTTCAGGAGGTGATACATCCACATAGGTGCTGCCGGTAGAGGACCCATGATTCGGAGCCGAACAGGAGCGTGGGTATGACGACACTGTACATGCTGATCTTTGTGTGTTTCTTCAGGTGGTTGTTTTTCCAGTCACCTACAGGTCCTAGAACGCTTCCATCAGCGCTGTCTCTGCTCCATCCTCAACATTCATTGGAATGACTTCATCACCAACATCGAAGTACTCGAGCTGGCATAGTCCACAAGCATTGAATCCATGCTGCTGAAGACCCAACTGCGCTGGGTGGGTCACGTCTCCAGAATAGAGGACCATCGCCTTCCCAAGATCGTGTTCTATGGCGAGCTCTCCACTGGCCACCGAGACAGAGGTGCACCAAAGAGTAACAAGGACTGCTTAAAGAAATCTCTTGGTGCCTGCCACATTGACCAGCGCCAGTGGGCTGATATCGCCTCAAACCGTGCATCTTGGCGCCTCACAGTTTGGCGGGCAGCAACCTCCTTTGAAGAAGACCGCAGAGCCCACCTCACTGACAAAACATAGGAAGAAAAACCCAACACCCAACCCCAACCAACCAATTTTCCCTTGCAACCGTGCCTGCCTGTCCCGCATCGGACTGGTCATTCACCAATAAGCCTGCAGCAGATGTGGACATACCCCTCCATAAATCTTTGTCCGCGAAGCCAACCAAGCCAAAGAAAGAAGAAGAAGACATCCACATAAAAACGAGATTGTTGACTATGGACTACTTTAAATTGTAGGAGGGAGTGGCAGGCACATAAAGAAGAGGTATTAACCAATTTGAAAATTACATTCCAAGTTTATTCAGGAATGAAAAGCTGTAGGTCTGTTCCCAGGCTTTTTACATTTTATCTGAGGGAGCCTCTCTTATTCCCAACAACATATTATAAATGTTAGATAAAGAAGGTTGTAAATTAAAAAGTACACCAATTAAATTCTTATCAGTTCTCTTAGGAAATGTACAACTCCGATGATCTGAAATGATCAGGACCATGCTTATGTCAGATAAACGTTTTTTTTCATAGAACTGGTCATTTTTTTTAAAAAAACCAGCCCAGTAGCAACAGCAAATCACTTGTATCAACAACAAGGGAAGGCTTTTTAAGCATTAAATTAACGTTTAACCTTACCAAAAAATACTAGTCGTTGCTGATCACCGACATATCCCAACCACCACTGCTGATCCCCAACGTCCTGATGCCACCGAGGACTGACACATACCCATTGCTGCCGCTGATTCCCAGGGAGGCTTCCTGGGCCAATGGAACACTCACTGGCGAGTCGACAGCCTCCAGTCTCCCGGAGCCCGAGTCTCAACTCTGAATCTTCCCCTAAGCCTACAGCACATGGTAGGAGTCAATGTTGGGTAGTCAGGTGTGCCAAGGAAGGAGGGAGGGGTTTCCACTGAACCTGAAGTCCTGTTCCTGTCTATGAGGCTGCTCTCCTTGATGAGGGTGGGACAAGGGATTCTTCCAACTGTCTGTCTCTGTGAGACAGGGGCACACCGTTTGAGAAAGAGAGAGTTGGATTAAAATGTCAATAGGGAAAAGTAATGTAAAAAATGGAAAGAGAAAGGGGAGGGAGTTACCTGAAATGAAGAAAATCGTCATTCTAATTTAATGTCGAGTGAATTTTTTTTCAACCTGAGGTCAACTCCAAACAAATTTGAATAAATGAGGTTTTCAGAGTATCCAATTTTGGATAATTGGAGTTAACATAGAAACATAAACATAGAAGATAGGAGCAGGAGTAGGCCATTCGACCCTTCGAGCCTGCTCCGCCATTCAACGAGATCATGGCTGATCTTAAAGTTCAGTACCCCGTCCCCGCCTTCTCGCCATAACCTTTAATACCCTTATATTGAAGAAATATATCTAATTCCCTCTTAAATATATTTAATGAACCTGCCTCTACTGCCCTCTGTGGCAATGAATTCCACAGATTCACCACCCTCTGGGTAAAGAAATTCCTCCTCATCTCGGTCCTAAATGGTTTGCCTATTATTCTCAAACCATAGCCCCCGGTTCTGGATTTTCCCATCATTGGAAACATCCCATCTGCATCCATTCTGTCCAGTCCTGCCAGAATTTTATATGTCTCTATGAGATTCCCTCTCAATCTTCTGAATTCCAGCAAGTACAATCCCAATTTGCGCAATCTTTCCACATAAGTCATTCCTGCTATTCCAGGTATCAGCCTGGTGAATCGCCTCTGCACTCCCTCCATTGCAAGAACATCCTTCCTTAGATAAGGTGACCAAAACTGCACACAATACTCTAGGTGTGGTCTCACCAAGGCCCTGTACAGCTGCAGTAAGGTATCCTTGTTACTATACTCAAACCCTCTTGATATGAAGGCCAACATACCATTTGCCTTTTTAACCGCCTGCTGTACCTGCATGCTCGCCTTCAGAGACTGATGTACAAGTACCCCTAGGTCTCTCTGCACTTCCCCATCTCTTAATCTATTGCCATTCAAATAGTAATCTGCCCTCTGGTTTGTATTACCAAAGTGGATAACCTCACATTTATCCACATTGTAGTGCATTTGCCATGTATCTGCCCAGTCCCTCAATTTATCCAAATCACACTGGAGCTTCCTGACCCCCCTCTTCCGTGCACACAACCCCTCCTAGCTTAGTGTCATCTGCAAATTTGGAGATATTACATCCAATCCCCTCATCCAGATCATTAATGTAAATTGTGAACAGCTGGGGTCCCAGTACAGATCCCTGTGGCACCCCACTGGTCACCGCCTGCCACTCAGAAAATGAGCCATTTATCCCAACTCTGTCTTCTACCTGCCAGCCAGTTCTCAATCCACATCAATACTTTGCCCCCAATCCCATGAGCCTTGATTTTGGAAGCCAGTCATTTATGCGGGAACTTATCGAAGGCCTTTTGGAAGTCCAGGTACACCACATCCACTGGCTCTCCCCCATCTATTTTACCTGTCACCATCTCAAAGAATTCCAATAGATTTGTCAAGCACGATTTACCTTTTGTAAATCCATGTTGACTCTGTCCGATCCTTTCTCTGCTAGTCATATGCTCCGCTATTACATCCTTAATAATGGATTCCATCATTTTGCCCACTGCAGATGTAAGGCTCACCGGCCTATAATTCCCCGTTTTTTCTCTACCCCCCTTTTTAAATAGTGGGGTAACATTAGCTACCCTCCAATCCATAATAGTGATCCCGAGTCTATTGAGTTCTGGAAAATAATTCTTAAAGCATCTGCTATCTTAATCACCACTTCCTTAAGTACCCTAGGATGTAGATTATCAGGCCCTTGGGATTTATCTGCCTTCAATCCCATCAATTTCCCCAAGACCATGTCCTTAGAGATACTGATTTCTTTCAGTTCCTCCCTTGCATTAGTCTCTATGTTCCCCAACATCCTTGGGAGGTTATTTGTATCCTCTCTTGTAAAAACAGAACTAAAGTAAGAATTTAATTGGTCTGCCATTTCCTTATTCCCCATTATATATTCCCCTGATTCCGACTGCAAAGGACCTACTCTGGATTTCACCAATCTTTTCCGCTTGACATATTTATAAAAGCTTTTGCAGTCAGTTTTTATATTTGCCGCAAGCTTACTTTCGTAATTTATTTTTGCTCTCTTGATTAATCCCTTTGTCCTCCTTTGGTGCATCGTGAACTGCTCCCAGTCTTCCGTTGTGGTACTTTTTTTGGCCAATTTATATGCTCTCTCTTTGTACCTAATACTGTCTCTAATTTCCCTTGCTATCCACGGTTGAGTCACCTTTTTTGGTTTATTTTTATGCCAAACCAGTATAAACGATTTTTGCAATTTCTCCATTAGATCTGTGAATGCTTTCCATTGTCTATCCACAGTCAACTCCCCCATAAACACCACCCAATCAATCTTACTCAACTCCCGTCTCATACCATCATAATTCGCTTTATTTAAATTCAGGACCTTAGTCTCGGTTTTAATTTCATCACTCTCCATGTCGAGTGAGAATTCGATCATATTGTGATCGCTCCTACCCAAAGGGCTTCGTACAAGATTGTTGATTAGCCCCTTATCATTGCATAATACCCAATCTAAAATGGCCTGCTCCCGAGTTGGTTCCTCGACATATTGGTCTAATCGTCCCGTAAACATTCAAGGAATTCCTCCTCCTCAGTATTTTTACTAATTTGGCTAGCCCAATCGATATGCAAATTAGTCTCCCATGTTGACAGGTGTTCCCTTATTGCACGCTTTTCTAATTTCTCTTTTAATGCCTTCCCTCACCTCTACACTACTATTTGGAGGCCTATATACCACCCCCACTAACATTTTCCACCCCTTGCTATTCCTCAGTTCTACCCATATAGATTCCGCATCTTCCGATTTGATATCCTTTCTGTCAATCGTGTCGGTCCCTTCTCTCACCATCAATACTACCCCACCCCCTTTTCTTTCTTGCCGATCCCTTCTAAATATCGTATAACCCGGGATGTTACGTTCCCAGGCTTGCCCACCCTGCAGCCATGTTTCTGTAATCCCAATCAAATCATATTTATCTCAATTTCCACAGCTAATTCATGTACCTTGTTCCGAATGCTTCTTGCATTAAGATATAAAGCCTTCAGATTTGCTTTTTTCACCCTCCTTGCTCTTTCTGATTTTTTACTTTCGCTGCCTAACCTAACTTTTCCTGTTTTATCTTTTGTCCTTTGCCCTATCATACAGGTTCCCACCCCCCTGCCAAATTAGTTTAAACCGCACCCGACTGCTGTACCAAACCTAGCTGCCAATATATTGACCCCTTTTGGGTTTAGGTGTAACCGATCCTTCTTGTAGAGGTCATGCCTTCCCCAAAAGAGATCCCAATAATCCAAGCCAAAACCCTGTCCTTTACACCAGCCCCTCAGCCACATTCATTTTTCTTAACCTTCCATTTTTGTCCTCAGTTGCACTTGGCACAGGTAGCAAACCAGAGATCACCACCCTGGCTGTCTTATTTCTTAGTTTCTGTCCTAGCTCTCTGTAATCCTTTTTCAGTACTTCCTCCTTCTTTTTATCTTTGTCATCGGTACCCACATGTACCAAGACATCAGGCTGTTCGCCTTTCCCTTTTAGAATACCCTGGACCCAATTTGAGATATCCCGCACCCTTGCACCCTTGCACACCATGCAAGCATACCTATCTGGCTCACAGAAGCTCCTGTCTTTATTTCTGACAATGGAGTCCCCAATGACCACTGCATTCCTCTTTACCTTTTGGTCCACCATGCCAGGCTCAGTGCCAGTGACCTGGTCACTGCTGCCAGTTTCTGTCAGGTCATCTCCCTCAACAGCATCCAACAAAATATATGTGTTACTGAGAGGGATATTCACAGGTGTGCTCTCCATTTTCCTGGTATTTTTCTTCCCTCCCCTGACAGTCACCCACTTACCTGACTCATCTGGTCTTGGGGTAATTATGTCCCTGAAAGTTGAATCGATCAACTCCTCACTCTCCCTTACCAGCCGTAGGTCCTCAAGTTGCAGCTCCAGTTCCCCAACTCGGTCCTTAAGGAACTGCATCTCGGTGCACCTGACGCAGATGTGGCTATTTGGGAGGGTGGGACTCACCCATGGTTCCCACATCTGACATCCAGTACAAAGCACTAACCCCATAGGCATGACTGAGCTAAAATAATGCCACTTACCTTTCTCCTCGCCTGCTTATGCCTAAGCCTGTTGAGCCAAAGGCTGGAAGTCCCACTCCTTCAGTGCCCCACTCACTCAGTGCTGGCCGCTCCCCCCCCCTTTACTCCTTTTACTGGCCCCTTGACCAATTAACCTTTGACCAATTAACCCAGTCACTCTATCCAAGCTCCTACTCCTCTGACTCACAGCTCCAACTCCAGTTGTACCACATAATATTGAGATAGTTTGACTTTGGACAAGTGAGCCCTATGGACTACTTTAAATTGTAGAAGGGAGTGGCAGGCACATAAAGAGGTATAGACCAATTTGAAAATTACATTCCAAGTTTCTTCAGGAATTAAAAGCTGTAGGCCTGTTCCCAGGCTTTTTAAATTTGATCTGAGGGAGCCTCTCTTATTCCTAACAACAAATTATAAATGTTAGATAATGAACAAGTATAAAAAAGTTGTAAATTAAAAATTACTTCAATTAAATTCTTATCAGTCCCCTTCGTATGTAATTGAGATTGTAAAAAATCTCTAATCATTAGAAAATGAAAAAAATGAGTATTTGGTAGTTACGGCATGGACTAGTAGGGCCGAACTGGCCTGTTCTGTGCTGTAAGTGATTATATGGTTATATTTAACTGAAAGTTGTTCAAAGGAAGTGAGACTCCCCTTGACAAATAAATCTTTAAATCATTTAATGTCCATTCAATCATTAAGGTTTAAAAAAATAATTAGAAAAAAAATTGGACAAGAGAGAAAATCTAATTAAACCAAAATGTTTTCTAAATTATATCCATATCCTCAACATATGTTTAACCATCAGATTATTAGTTAATTTATTTATAGTTATGGGAAGAGAGGGTCCAAGAAGAGAAATGAGAACATTGTGTAACAGAATTAGGTTCCAAAGATATCCATATTGGACAGTCTTCATGATTATTACTATAACCAAAACATAAGGTTTCATATATTGACTGCTCAATAATAAGACCTAAAGTTTGGTAAAGCTCCATTCTTTTTTAGGTTTTTGTACACAAACAGCACAGTAACTGGCCATTTCCCACATGAATCCATTTGGCTAATTAACCTACACCCTCAGTAGGCTTTGGACGGTGGGAAGAAACTGGACCCCCTGGGGAAAACCCACAAGAACACACAAACTCCCTGCAGACAGTGCGGAATTTGAACCCCAGTCCTGTTCACTGGTGCTGTAAGGCAGGAGGTGAAAGATTTATAACAGACCCTGGGGAATATTGTTCCCAATGTGGCCTCCTCTATGTCAGCGACTGGGAGATTGTTTTGTTGAGCACCTTCACTCTGTCCACTGTAAATAACAGGGATCCTCCCAGTGAGGAACCATTCAATTCTGGGCCCCATTCCCACACCCACACATCTGTCCATGGCCTCATACACTGACAAACCAAGGCTGCCTGCAAATTGGAGGTGTGAGAGATTGTGTTGTATTTTAGTGCAGGTCACATAGAAACACTTTAAAACAGATCTCATTTAAAATACTGGATCTCTGCTCAAGCCAGAGTCTGGCTCCAAGTGCCTTTCCAAAACTTTGGGGAGTGCCTATAGAGACTTCAGTAATGGATTGTTGTTTTGGAAAGCAACACATGAAAGAACTCGGAGGATAAGGTTTGGAGCCACAGGCTGTCTGAGTGGAATTTGATATTCTAAGAGGGTCATGTGGTTTTGAAAGCAGAGAGGGTTAAACAGGCTTTTCTCTGAGAGAGGGAGAGAGAGTTCAGCAGCAGCAGGTGGGACTGGAACAGGACAAGCTTGTGAGAAATCCCATTTTGAAGACGGGTTATGAGTGCTTAGTTCAGCCTGGTGGTCCATACAAGAGGAGAGGACTGGCTGTCTAATGTTTTTCTTGAAATAATAAAAACATAAAGGAACTCTGGTTATTATCTGGAAAGCAGTGATGGGGCAAGTTTCTTCAGCGAGACACTGGCATGGCTGACTGGAAGAAATCAGTTTGTGTCCAGCGACCAACAAAAATCTCCCTTTGAAAACCAACAAAAAACTTTCTAAGTGGTAACCATTTACCTTTCAAGCTCCAAAGCCTGGTGAACTTCATAAATGTTAAATTCTATGCACAGTAACCAGTGCAACCAGTGAATTTGGAGGAATGAGAAGTGAGATTGGACTGTGAATCAAATAACTTTTCTGAACTTACACACACGTTACATACACGTGGGCTTAGAATTAGAAGGGGGTTAAGTTAGTAATAAGTTAAAGTTGGATCCTATTTTCATGTTTAAAGATAATTAAAAGCAACTTTTTTAAAAGTAACCATTTGTCTTAGTGAATATCTATTGCTGCTGGGTTTTGGGGTCCTCTGGCCTCATAACAGAGGAACCTCTAATATTCCATCTGGACCGTTTCCAACCAGATGGGATTAACATTGACTTTTTAAGTTTTCATGAAACCTCTCCCCCGGGTCCCTCTCTCTCTTTTTCCCTATTCCCCCATTTTGTTTCCTTCAGCTCCCCACTCCCCTTCCCAACCAGTTACCCCCCCCCCCCCCATCACACCTCAGCTGCTTTTTTCTCTTCTTCCTGCCCACCTGTATCCAACTATGGCCTCTCTCCTGTTAGCCTGAGCTCCTCCCCCTTTCCTCCCTCCTCTTTATTCAGGTGACTGCCTGCTTTTTGCTCAGACCTCGATGAAGGGCCCAGGCCCAAAACATTAGTTAACCTATAGACGTTGAGTGACCTGCTGAGTTTCTCCAGTATCGCGTCTGCAGACTCCCCTATTTAACTTTACACAGAGTGTGGTGGACATGAGGAATGAGCTGCCAGAGGAGATAGGTGAACTTAGACATATATTCAGGAACATGGATTGGAAGGGTGCAATAGAGGTGTGGGCTGAATGGGGCCAGCACGAACAAGCTGGGCTGAAGGGTCTACTTTCTGTACTACACAACTTTATGACCCATTGAGGCTGATCCGCAACCCAACTCTGAATGCCCAACCACTCCCCTATACCATTTGGTTTAGAAAACATTCATTCACCTTGAGTTTCAAAATGACAGTTTATGAAAACTCCCCCTCAGTTCCCTCCATAACCAGAATGGGGAGAGAAGGGAGAAGCTTTCAGTTCCATTACAATTAATGAGCAGAATAATAGTTCAGCACATGACCTGTTTCTGTGCTGTTCTGTGGTTCAACAGCAGAAAGACCATTCAAATAATTCTAAATGATGCCCAAGAACAGCACTCGCTATTTCAACAGACAACATAACGGATGTTCAAGGTCCAGGTTTTTTATGTGACATGTGCCAAGTACATTCAGCTGCAGGACAGTTACAGGGGCTGTTAAGATCAAATGGACAGGGACAGGACAGTGAAAATGGTCCAACCCTGGTTAGAATGACAGGGGTGTGGGGTCAGATCAGCAACAGAATCTGGCTCACTTGTGGACCCGCTGGTGCTTCAACAGGCCATCTGACCGGGTGAAGCTTTTGCTGCAGCTGAACCAGGTGAGGGGACTTTCGCCGGTGTGGACCCGCTGGTGGGTCAACAGGTGGGAGGACTGGGTGAAGCCCTTTCTGCACTCAGTGCAGGTGAAAGGCCTCTCCCCAGCATGGACCCCCAGTGTATCTCAAGCTTGGAAAAGCTGGTGAAGCCCTTCTCGCACTTGGGACAAACGCTTTTCCCCAGTGTGGACTTGTTGGAGTCTCTACAGGCTGGAGGTGTGGGAGAAGCCCTTGCTGCACTCGGGTCAGGTGAAGGGTCTCTCCCTGGTGTGGGTCCGCTAATGTATCTGAAGGCTGGACAACTTGGTGAAGGCCTTCTCTCACTCTGAGAAGTGAATGGCTTTTTCCCCCCAGAGTATACCCACTGGTGGGTCAGCAGGTTGGAACTGTTGAAGGCCTTCCTGGTCTTGGGACAGCTGAAGGGCCCCCCCCACCCCCCCGGTGTGAACCCACTGGTGGTCAGCAGGTGGGAGGACTGGGTGAAGCCCTTGCTGCACTCAAGGCAGACGAACGGCCTCTATACAGTGTGGACCTGTTGGTGTTTCTCAAGACCGGACCTGTTAGTGAAGGCCTTCTCGCACTCGCAGCAGTTAAACGGCTTTTCTCTGGTGTGGACCCGCTGGTGGATCAGCAGGTGGTAGGACTGGGTGAATGCCTTCTCACACTCGGGGCAGGTGAACGGCTTTTCCCCGGTGTGGACCCGCTGGTGTCTCCGAAGGCTGGATCTGTCATTGAAGGCCTTCTCGCACATGCGGCAGATGAACGGCTTTTCCTCAGTGTGGACCCACTCGTGCCTCCGCAGGGCAGAGGTCCTGGTGAATCCCTTGCCGCACTTGGGGCAAATGAAGGGCCTCTCCCCGGTGTGGACCCGCCGGTGGATCAGCAGGTCGGAGATCTTGGGGAACCCCTTGCTGCACTCGGGGCAGGTGAAGGGCCTCTCTCCGGCGTGGACTCGCAGGTGGGACCGCAGATCTGAGGTCTGGAGGAAGCCTTTTCCACACTCAGGGCAGGTGAAGGGCCTCTCCCCGGAGTGGACCCGCTGGTGGATTACCAGCTGGCAGTTCTGGATGAAGCCCTTCCCGCATTCAGAGCAGGTGAAGGGCCTGTCACTGCTGTGAATCTTTTGGTGGGTCACTAAGTGTGATCGGCATCTGAAGGCCTTACCACACTCAGGGCAGGTGAAGGGCCTCTCCCCGGTGTGGACCCGCTGGTGTTGCGTTAAGTCACTTGGCCATTTAAAGTTCTTCCCACATTCGGAGCACTGAAGTGGGTTCATAACTGTGGGCACGAGAGGGTGTAACCAGGGGATAAATAATGCAGTCCTGCCCCGGGGTGCACAGTACGAAGGAGACTCTTGGAGAGCTGGGCAGCAGGGACTAGAGCCAGGACGCAGGAAGAAACGTTGTCTAGCTGGGCGTTGCAAGTCCTCCAACCCAGTGCTGCGCTCTGCTCGCAGCGCCTGGTTCTGAATCGCCTTCAATCCCTGACAAGTGACAGAATCTTTGGCACAGCTCACGTATACATAGTGTCACTTCCCGTGTGTTTCCTTCTTTCACACGTCGGTGGGGCACTTTCTTCACCGAAGAGATTTCTGGGTAAAGTCCAACACTATGAAAGGCGTTGAGTAATTGTCATTAAGCAAAGCTGTTCTTGGGCCAATGTCTCCAAAATCAATCTCCCAGGTGCGACTGCTACGCTGGATGAATCACGGCTGCCAATCAACGATTGGCAATGAAAGATCCCATCAACGATGACGACATTGGTCAATGTTTTTATTTTGATTGAGGAATAAATATCCCAGGATTATTTCCCAGCGCCTCCTCGGAACATATCAGGCCATATTTTGTATAAACGTGAGGAGAGAGAACATCGGAAGGCACTGGCCCATAACGTTGGGGATTCTTTTTCTCTTCCACTGATGCTACTCGACCCGCTGAGTTCCTCCAGCAGAGCGGAGCGACTAGCGCAGTGCGATTACAGTGCCAGGCACCCGGGTTCCAATCCGGTGCTGTCTGTAAGGAGTTTGCACATTCTCCCTGTGACCTGGGTGGGTTCTCCCAACCTCCACAAAAAATCCTCACGGGGTTTGTCAGTTAATTGGTGTATTTGGGCGGTACGGGCTCATAGGCCAGAAGGGTCCGTTATCGTGCTGGATCTCTGAAATTAAAAATAAAAATGTTTTGTTTCAGGTTAGATTGTTGTGTCCAAGTCTCCGACTAACACTAAAATTCAAAACTTATGACTTTACATTGACAATGTAACACACTGAATTCACCAAAGTGGAAATACTGTTATAAGTTCAGTCACTATCAGGATGGGTCATCACAAAGGCCAAGTTCTGACCCAGACATTCTAAAGCCCCTTTTTATTTGTGTTCTAAAACCCCTCCTGCATCAGGCCCTCCCCTATCTTTGTCCCCTCTTCATTTCTGATCTAAACACTGTCCCTGATTGATCACATTTGCAGACACAAGGCCGGGTTTCACATGTCCATTGATTGTTTTCACCTCTACCTTTCCACCATCTCTGGTCCACTTCACTCTGTCAGGACGTTCACACTGTTCAGCCAACAAATGGATGAGCAGAAACTGTCCACACGTGAATCTGGGCCAGATGCTGCCGTTGTGTTTGGATGCAGCACAACCTGAACTTCCATTGTCTGGGACGCAGCAGAGTTTTTGTTTAACCTACATCTACAATTCTTCACTGCACTGTCAAGTCTCATCTCTGTACCGTCACCTGGCTGAGTTCATCGGCTGATGGAAACCTCATCTCTGCCTCTCTTTAACCAGGAATCGATGTTCTGCCATTCACTTGACCCTGGCTGATGCAGCTGTGGACTCAACACCATTTACTCGCCCGTTCCCCACAACCCCTAGAACAGAGAACACAGAAATCTACAGTACAGGACACAGTGGTGTAGTTCCAGTTGAATGCATGTTTCAAAAGTGGTGCCTTTCCGCCTTGTCACCAATGATCAGTTCATGCCTGTTCCAGGAAGCGAGACACAGGATCCGGGATTCAGGAACATCTTCAACTGAAGAAGATAAACGCTCCGAATTCTATCTCGTCATTGAAGTAACGGCAGAACAGTCGGCCAATCATTACTGTGCCTTACTGCTGGACACAGCATGCAACAGGAACACAAGCTCAGCAAAAACCCAAGCCGCCTGTCAGAGACAGACAGCACCTGGTCCAGAGACAGCACTGACCTGCAGCTCAGGCCACAATGACCCTTACGCAGGGGCAGGTGCTTGGATCCGGTCAAGAGCCGGTCACTGAAGTTTGAACCAGGCGTTTCCGGACGTCACTACAAGAAGGAAGCGGCCTGGTGCTGTCACCCTTTGGGGAGTTGGGTGAGGGGCTCTGTCACCCGGACCACGCCGCGGCCCGGCTGGTGGGGTGGCAGAGGGGTTCACAGTGCACGATTCCGGACCACACTGTCCCATGGCACGGGGAGCTGCGGACTATCCTTTGACTTCCCAAACTCTCCATATGCCCCTTACAAACCAGCGCTGTGGGTCCAATCGCAAGATCGTTGCCAGCGGCAGAAAGTAAAGAGGGAGAGTTCCAAGCTGGAGGGATCCAGAGGGTGGAAATGAGGAAGGGGATGTAGGGAGAGAGGTTAAAACAGTGGGTTAATAGTGGGATCATGGGTAACATGATTGGGGAGAAGGGAGAGAGGAGGGGTGGGAAAGGTGAGAAGGATCAGTGAGGGGGAAAAGGGAAGGTGACGGGGAAAGGAGATGTGGTAGGAGGGGAACAAAAGCAGGTGAGTTGGGCAGAGGAAGGGAGGAGAGGAGGGAGGATATGGAAAAAAGGGAAGGGAAGAGAGAGCGAAGGGTCTGGATGGTAAAAAGGAAGAGATGGAGGTAGGGGTGGGGTTGGGTCAGTTGGGGAGGGATGGAGGAGGGGGTGGGTGGGTTGGGGAGGGATAAAGGAGGGGGTGGGTGAGTCAGAGAGAGAAGGAAGACGGGTGGGTGAGTCAGGGATGGAAGGAAGAGGGGTGGGTGGGTCAGGGAGGGACACAATTTCTCTGGTGATTCACTGAGTAATGAACCATTCACTGTTTAGAACGGAGATGCTTTAAATTGAGAACATTTTTGCAGCAAACCTGGTGAATTTGGATGGAGGGGGTAAAGAAGATGAACAAACGCATTAAAAGGCTCTGGGAAATGTAGAAGCTGCGGAAGGGGCAACAGTGAGCTCAACCAGATTGGGGAGAGGGGACGCTGGTCCGTTTTAAAGGGAGCTTTGTAAAGTGAAGCAGAAGGAACATAATAGAGGGAGGGAAGGAGGATGGAATCGTATTCCATCGCCCAATGTGTGCAGTTAAATTATGAATATAACACGACTCATAGTCTGGTGCCAGGATCTGGAGGGAGATGAGGTTGGAAACGGGACATTAGTCATTGGTTTGAAGTCACTGTCTGGCTGTAAGGATGTAAACACTCGGTCCCTAGAATTTCAAACTGGTCAAGTAATTTGGGTTAGTGTATCCATTCATTTTGGCTCATTTATCTGTTAATGCTGACGGGAGTGTAATTGAGAAGACATAAAACTACAAATAGTGTAGCCACGGAACTGGATTGGAGATGAATGAATGCGC
Organism: Narcine bancroftii; assembly: GCF_036971445.1. Lineage (NCBI taxonomy): Eukaryota > Metazoa > Chordata > Chondrichthyes > Torpediniformes > Narcinidae > Narcine > Narcine bancroftii. The sequence goes on along the minus strand of NC_091472.1, from coordinate 210,495,149 downwards.
TGGTTTGTAAAATTGAATGAATAAGTGTTAACAGCATGAATCTCTGTCTGATATGTAACCCACAATCCCTGTCTGATATGTAACCCACAATCTCTCGGCATCCATTACTTGATGCCCATACACGTTGGAACAAGGGGAAAATCAGTTTGTATCTACCTGACGTGATCGTGATTTCACACAGTTTTCTAGAATTTGTCCTCCTAACTTCTCTCTGTTTATGTCGTCAGAGAGGTGTACTTCATGTTGGTAGAACAGGGCCCCCACTTCACACATACCCGTGGAATGCGTTTGAATGGGTTTCTGATCCTAAAACCTCTTCCAGCATTGCCCAACATCCCCAGCTAAGTCCGACCCAACGTTGGACCAGGATGATGCTAAACCCCTCTCTCTCCTATTATCCATCACCGAGGTCAGGCCCTGTTCGCCCGCCCTTTGCTGAGCTTGGACCCTGCCCACCCGACCCATGCTGGGCCTGGACCCTGCCTGCACACCCCTCACTGGGCCTGGGACCCACCTGTACACCCTTCACCGGGCCTGGGCCCCGCCTGCACATCCCTCACCGGGCCTGGGCCCCGCCTGCACATCCCTCACCGGGCCTGGGCCCCGCCTGCACATCCCTCACCGGGCCTGGGCCCCGCCTGCACATCCCTCACCGGGCCTGGGCCCCGCCTGCACATCCCTCACCGGGCCTGGGCCTCGCTTGCACATCCCTCATCAGGCCTGGGCCCCGCCTGCACATCCCTCACTGGGCCTGGGCCCCGCCTGCACATCCCTCACCGGGCCTGGGCCCCGCCTGCACACCCCTCACCGAGCCCAGACCCCACCCACCCTAAGTTCACTGAGCCCAGACCCCGTCTGCCCCGTAACAATATTAATATTTGAAGAGAATTTATAAGATTTAGAGTAGGTTACATACATACACACATTTTAAAACAGGTCTTATTTGAAAGACTGAAAAATTCACAGGATCTCTGGAAAATGTTTTGTACATTTCACAAGTAGGTGCTAATGGCTCATAAAATGCTTGACCATTGTCTTGCTGGAGTTAGGCTGCCTATAAGTACCCTTTCTGCAAAGTGCTCAAAGAAAGGTCACTCCTGGATTTTGTTTATCTAACAACAGATGGGAGCAGAAGAAAGAACCCCTGTTGTTTGCTGAAGAAGGTGGGGGTTTTGCAAGTGAGTCCTCACATGCTTCTCTTGGAAGTTTCAGTTGGAGAGAGAGAGATAGAGGACACAAGCTCTCTTAGTCAGTCAGTGTGTGGGACACTGACAAGTAACTGAAAAGTGCAATCCAGGAAAAACTGTTTGAAACTGATAAAAGTAAGTTCCAGAGCAGTAGATGGCTAGAAGTGCTATCTGTCTGATGTTTCTCTTGAAATAGAGGATGGAATGGAACTCTGTGGTAGCTTGAAGAAAGAGGTTACCATCTGGAAGACCTTGATGGGGTAAGTTTCATCAGCGAGACTCTGAGGTGACTAGTCCTGGTACCTCAGTTGTGCAAATCCTGGAGCAACAAATATCTCTCTCTGCAAACCCTACAAGAACCTTCCTGAGCGATAAACATTCACCTTTCAAGCACTTTATACATGTGAACTTTATACATGTTAAATTCTGTGCACAGTATGGTGATTGCCTGCAACCAGAGAACTTGGAAGAAGGAAAAGTGAGATTGAACTATGAACCAAAGAACAAAGAATATCCACACACATATTACATACACATGCGCTTAGATTTTAGAAGGGGGTAATTTGGGTTTGTATAGAGTATAAGTATAAAGTTAAGTTTAAGTTTGATTTTATTTTCATGTTTGTTTTGTTTTTAAAAACCACTTGTCTTGGTGAATGTCTATTGCTGCTGGGTTTTGGGGTCCTTTGGGCTCGTAACACCCATCACTGAGCCCTGACCCTGCCCAGCCTTCACTGAACGCAGCTTAACCGCTCCCTTTTAAAAACTCTGCCTGTCTATTTCCCCTATTTCCGGCTAGTTTTACCCCTCTCACTTCCATTTCCCTTCTTTATTTATCCCCCTTCGCTGCTTTATTCCCCCTTGTTCCCAGTTACAATTAACACTTTGCTTCCCCGGATACAGATTTGACCTGGAAATACCTCTGGGAGGCACCTGCATGCATACGCAGGGACTGCCCGGGAGCTGCTGCTCCTCTGATGGACAGCTCCCTCCTCCTGGGCTGTGGCCTTTCTTTATCTGTCTCCACATTCCCTTGTTTCCTTTCACACAAACATGATAAATTCTTACCTCCTCCCTTATCATATCCAATTAACATCTTTTCTTGGTCTGAATTCTCCCCCTTTTGTTTGAATTCTGAGACTTCCTGCTTCTGGTTTATTCTAATTATTCCTTGAAGAAGGGCTTAGGCCTGAAACGTCGGTGATATTTCTTTGTCTCTTACAGATGCTGAAAAGACCAGCTGAGAACCTCCAGTATTTCATTGTAATTTTAACTACCTGCCCCTCCTCCCATCTTTGTACCATCTGCAAAGGGAGGCATTCCTCAAAGAGACTTCACTGTGGAGCAGCTGAATGGAGTTAAATAAGAAAGTCTCCAGTTGCTGGTTGAGAGCAGAGGATCACAGGGGAGGAACAGTAAGAGGGACTCTCACAGAGCTCCCTTCAAAGAGAGACATGCATGTAAAGGTAAAGGTTCCATTACTGTCACGTAATACTACATTTGGAATATAACATACATGAAATTTAGATCTTGAGTATGCATTCTCAATTAACAGTTTTCCCCTGATGTGAACATCAATGAGAAAGAACTGGTCCTGTAGTTTGCTTAGATCAGCCAATAACAAAGAATCTGGAGAGACTACATTGTGAAGAGAGTATTACATTCTGTTCTGGTCGCCTCATTACAGGAGAGATGTAGATGCTTTGGAGTGGGTGAAGAGATGGGGTTACTTGGTTAGTGTAGCTGTTAGTGCAACGATGTTATAGAGCCAGCAATCGGGACTGGCGTTCAAATCCTGTGCTATCTATAAGGAGTTTGTATGTTCTCCCCGTGTATGCATGGGTTTCCCCGAGGGCTCCGGTTTCCTCCCACTGCTTTAAACATATTGAAGGAACAGGGTGTAATTAGGCAGGATGTGCTCGTGGGCCGAAAGGGCCTGTTACTGTGCTGTATGTCTAAAAAAACATTTTAACCTACAAACCCTGTTTCCTTTGTTGAATGGCAGGAGAAACCCACAACATGCAGTCACAGAGAGAACGGACAAACTTCATGACTGACAGCACCGGATCTCTACCCATGTTGTTAGCACTATAATACCATTGCACTAGCCGCTAAACTAACTGTGTTGCCAATGGGGGAAGTATCCTACACAGGAATGTTTAAGCATATCTTTGGATATTTTGAAGACGAACTGGGAAACTATCCCAGAATAATTCACGGAATAAGGGCCTTCCTTTAACTGGTTTGTCTTTTGAAAAACTGGTAGGTACAGAGAAAGTTGCAGTGAGCTATCTAAATAGAGAGAAAGCCCAAAGAAAAGCTTGTTTGCAGAGTTAATTCAGATACTTGAATGAAAGAATCTTTAGTGTTTTTTCAGACTTCAATTAGACTTAAAACCATAGAATGCTAAAGCAGAGCAAACAGGCCATTCAGCCCTTCTAGTGTGTGCTAACCATTATTGACCTGCTCTCATTCCATAATCCCTCCAGACCTCTCCCATCCACGTATTGATCCAAAGCTTGAGTGAACCCACATTCACCATATCATATGGCAGCCCATTCCACACCCCCACCACTCTCTGAGTGAAGAACTTTCTCCTAATGTTCCCCCTAAATCTCTCCCCCTCTATCTTAAAACTCTTGTATTTATCTCCCCGAATCTGTGGAAAAACACTACTCACATCCACTCTGTCTATACTCTCATAATCTTGTAAATCTCGAGCAAATCTCCCCTTCATTCTTCTTCGCTCCAAGGAATAAAGTCCTAACCTGTTTAATCTTTCCCTGTAACTCAACCCCTGAAGACCCAGCAACATCTTAGGAACACTCTTTCAATCCCATTGATATCTTTCCTGTCGTTGGGCAACCAGAACTGCACATACATTCCAAATTTGACCTCACCAATGTCTTAAACAACTTCAATGTAACATCCCAAACACCTATACTCAATACTTTGATTTATAAAGGCTAAGATGCCAAAAGCTTTCTTTACAACCCTGTCCACCTGCAACACCACCTTTGGGGAATAATGTATCTGTATTCCCAGATCTTTCTGCTCCTCTGCATTCCTCAGAGCCCTATCGTTTACTGTGTATCTCCTTCCTTGGTTTGCCCTCCCAAAATCAACTCACACTTGTCTGCATTAAACTCCATCTGCCATTTTTTTGGCCTATTCTCCCAGTTGGTCCGGATTCCTCTGCAAGTTTTGAAAATCTCCCTCCACAACACCTCCTATCTTTGTTTCATCAGAAAACCCACTGATTCAATTTAACATCAATGGTCCCAACACAGATCCTCGAGGCACACCACTATTCACAGGCCTCCATTCTGAGAAGCAACCATTCACTACCACTCTCTGTTTTCTCCCATGCAGCCAATTTCAAATCCAGTTTACATCCTTTCTAAGGATACCTGGTGTCTTAACCTTCTGAACTAATCTCCCAAGTCAAAGGGTTGATTAAAGTCTATGTAGACAACATGGACTTGCTAATCTTCTTGGTAAACTCCTTAAAAAACTCTACAAGATTCATTAATCACGACCTACCACTTACTGTCCACATTCAGCCCAAGGCTGTCCAAAAACCCAAATATCATATCTCTCAGAACTCCTTCCAATAATTTACTTACTACTGGTGTCAGGCTCACAAGCCTATAATTATCCTGTTTATTTTTGGAGCCTTTTTTAAACAACAGGACAACTTGAGCTACCCTTCAATCCTCTGGCATCTCACCATAGCCGAGGACATTTTGAATATATCTGCCAGGGTCCCTGCAACTTTTTAATTTTGGAAAGATGCTTGAAATCGAATCAGAACAAAAGCAGGAAATAGTTTACATTTTAGTTCTGCCATTGATCAAAAAGGACCAGATCTGAAATGCTGGAGACGTTAGGGTCCAGGTTCAAGAGACAGCAAATTCCAGAATCTGAAGCAAAATCCAATCTGCTGGAGGTCAACGACTCGAGGGGCTTTAGTGGGGGGAAGAGAATTGTCAACATATTGAGACCAGTGGGTCTCAACCTTTTTGCCCCACTCACAAACCACCTGAAGTCATCCCTTGAAGCAGAGCACCTGTGGCATCCTGTGTAAGGGATTATTTCAAGTGGTATGTGAATGGAAAGAAAAAGGTTGGGAACCACTGCCTTAGACGCTGCCTAAATGTTCCAGTGTTTTCTGCCTTAATTATACATTTCTTATTTGTGTTTTGTGTCAGTTCCAACTATAGCCATTACCTACCAGGGTTTGGATCCTGGCAAGGTCTGCAGAACTGAACAGCCACAGTTCACCTGTCAATCTTCCCAGACTCCATCTGCTGAACAACAGAAGAGAGCGATGGTTACAGCAGGATTAATGGCCGTCTTTGTTAACCATAATCCCCCATGCAGCTGCCAGTGCCAGGGAAACATGCATGCCTATCACCCACAATATGTACAAGACATAAGAGCGTTTCTCCAGACCATGGTGTGTGCACACACATATGCACTTAACTTGTGACCTATTGTAGACACTTGTTGGGAAGGCGCAACAGTGACTGCACTTTCTGAGAAAACTGAAGCAGGCAAGGTTACCAGCCATCATTATGTCAACCTTCCATAGGAGCTCTATCGTGACCATTCTGGCTGGCTGCATCACAGCGTGGTATGGATACTGCAGAGAATGGATCAGAGGTCAATCCACAGGACCATAGGATTGGCAGAGAGGATCACTGGGGTCTCTCTCTCTTTCTCTCCTCCATCGACGTGATCTACCATGTTGTCTGAAGAGAATGTGTAAAATTGTTGAGGACCCCTTCCACCCTGCACAAAGCATCTTTCAGCTGCTCCCATTGGGGAAGAGATACAGGAGTATCAGAGCCAGCACCACCAGGCTGAGGTACAGCTTCTTCCCACAGGCAGTGAGAATGCTGAATGACCAAAGGAATTGCCCACACTTTTTTAAAAAATTTTTTATTTAGACATACATCTCTGATGTTTCAGAAAATATCACCCATGTAAATTTAGACATATAACACAGTAACAGGCCATTTTGGCTCAAGAGTCCGTGCTGCCTAATTACATCCAATTAACCTACAAACCCCAGTACGTTTTTGAAGGATGGGAGGAAACTGGAGCCCCCAGAGAAAACCCACGCAGACACGGGAAGAACATACTAACTCCTTAAAGACAGCGCGGGGTTTGAGTCCCAGTTTGGTCCTGATCGCTTGCACTGTAAAGGCCAACCATGCCAAGACTCTCATTTGCACAAAGCAATATGTATTTATTTATCTGTATAGATGAAATACTTGTCCTGCATATGTATGTTTGTCTGTGTGTGTTATGTCTGGTTGTGTGTCTGCACTGAGGACCGGAGAACACTATTTCGTTGGGTTCTCCTTGTACAATCAGATAATAAACAAAGCCGAGAGACTAGAGACGTCTGGAGGCTGGAGCTAAACTCGATCTGCTGAATGAGTCTCAATGAGGGGTTCGGACCTGAAATGTTCACTATTATTTTTCTCCCACTGATGATGCCCGAGCCCCTGAGTTTCTCCAGATCCCAGCATCTTTGACCCACTCCATCAGGTAGAAGGTATCAGAGCATCAAATCAGGGCTGACAGGCTGAGAAATAGCTTCTTCCTGCAGGCTCGGAGATTAATGAGCAGTACCCTGTTACTGAGTGAATTATTCAAAAATATTTATAATTATTTATATATGGGCAGCACTGTTAGTGTAGCGGTTAGTGCAACGCTGTTACAGTTGGGACTGGGGTTCCAATCCCACTGTCTGTAAGGAGTTTGTACGTTCTCCCTGTGTCTGCGTGGCTTTTTCGTGGGGGCTCTGGTTTCCTCCCATTGTTTGAAATGTACCAGGTACAATTTGACTGGATGGGTCCCAATCCAGTGGGGAATTCACACGAGAGACGTCTTCCCTCGGACAGTAGTGACAATGTGAAGCCGCTCTCACAGAGAGTGGTTATTTTGGCTTTGGAGACGGTGCCAGGAAGCAAACCAGGTTGATTCCTGTAATGGGGGGGGGGGGGGGGTTGATAGAGTAGCCTCAGTCTGTACTCATTGGAGCTTCAAAGGAAGAGGAGGGATCTTATGTGGACAATAAATTTTTAAAAAAATTTAGACAGCATTGCAACAGGCCATTTCAGTCCATGACACACAATTTACATCCAATTAACCAAAACCCCTGGTACATTTTGAAACGTGGGAGGAAACCACACAGAAACTCATGCAGACACGTGGAGAATGTACAAACTCATTAGACAGCGCAGGATTTGAAACCCGGTCCAGTCACGATCGCTGGCACTGTAAAGGAGTTGCGCTAACTGCTACGCCAACCATGCTGCATCTGAATACAAATGGAATTTTTTCCCCAAAAATATATTTTATTCACAACAAAATTATTTACTGTGGAAAAAAAATTAGAAAATAAAGTTTTAGTGGGTGACAAAGAGTTAAAAGCAAGCTGTGCGCTGCCACTTTTCAGTCTATTAATCATTACTAGGGCCCTCAGTACGTTAAGCTGTGTGCTTCTGAATAAGACCTTACAGTTAAGCTGTGTGCTTCTGAATAAGACCTTACACCCTCTGCATTCTGCCACAGACTTTGAATTGTTTCTTTTTGAATCAAACAAAAACAATTGCTTTCTTCCTTTTATGGTGGACGCTCTCAGAGCTTCAGTGTGTTATATGTCTATTGTTTGTACCTTTGTATAAATTAAACCTGCTGGTCCGTGCTCAGGCAGAGCAGCTGGAGTATTTTGGTGGGACTGTTCTCCAAGATATCTTGTCAATAAAAACTCCTTCTGAAGCGACTCCCTGGTGCCTCGGCCAAGTTATTTCGTTATAAAACACTTCTCTCTGCAACATTTACGATAATAGAAAACCGTTCTAGACTTGTTAAATTCATTGTGTCAATCATGTCGATACATTCTCATTACTGTACATTACACATCCTTCACTCCATACCCCGTTACCACCACTGGGGCACCTTCTCATTACTCCCCCCCTCTGTTGGTTTCAGGGGCTTCCCCTCACTCTCAGCCCTTCATTGCCCAGTAATGAGAGGACTCAAGACTCTCCCACAGCACCAAGCCTTGAGTGATCCTCAGGACCTACTACTGCAGCCTGGAATGAGCCAATCAGCAGCGTTCCCCTCACCGACATCTCTGTGTGCTGAAAGACCAACAGGTTTCAGAACGACCAAAGGGAGTCTTTCACCGTGTTGATGGCCTTCCAGCAGTTCTGGATGTCAGACTCAGAACGTGTCTAAGGGAACAGCCCATAGATCTGTGAGTTCTCTGTCACGCTGATGCTGGGGATGAACCATGGCAAGGATCCTTGATCCTTCTCCACACATTCTTTGTGAATGTGCCTTCAACAAAGAGGTGGGCGACCGTCTCCCCTCCACTACAGCCGTCCCAAGGACAACATGCGCAGAGAGTGATGTCCCAGTTGTACAAGAAGGATTTCACTGAAAGGGCTCATCTCACCACCAGCCAGGCCAAGTCCTGGTCCTTGTTTGTGAGCCCTGGCGATGAGACATTCTTCCAGATGACCTGGACGGTCGGCTCAGGGAACCATCCCAACGGATCCATCAAGTCCTCATCACTCAGTATCTGCAGGACGTTCCGTGCTGACCACTGCCTGATGGCCTTGTGCTGGAAGGTGTTGTTCTGGAAAAACTTTTCCACACAAGGAATAGATAAGATAGAAGCAGGGAGGTAGTTTCCACTGGCAACTGGCACCAGAACTGGGGACAGAACCTCAAGACACAGGGGAATAGATTTAAGGCAGGGATAATGAGGACAATGTACTGGAGGAACCCAGAAGGTCCCATCGTGTCTATGGAAAGTGATCAGCTGTTTATCCTCTTAAATATGCCAAAAATCAGGCAAACATGCAAATAAGGTGAGGGTGGAGGGAGGGGCACAGATCAGCAAATGGATACAGGGGGAAGGAGGAGTCGAGAGGTGATGGGGGAGGGGGTCAGAGGCTGGAAAAGATGCTCTCTGATAGGGGAAAGGAATAGGGGAGGGAGGTGGAGGAAGGAAGTCAGAGGGAGAGAGAGCGACGGGAGTGAAGGATGGGGCTGTTACCGAAAATTGGAGATCGATATTGACGCTATCTGCCTGGAGTTAAACATCTGCAGATCCGGGATCGAGTGCGAAACACAAACTTTCTGGAGAAACTCAGCAGGTCCCGCAGCATCCGCAGGAAGTAAAGGACCATCCAAGGCCCAAAACCTTGTTTCCCCTTTACTTCACAATTGGCTTCTCACAGAGGGTGAATCTGTGGAATTCTCACCCAATTCAGCAGAATCAGAATTTATTGTCATGAACAAGTCACGAAATTCATTGTTTTGCAACAGCTTCATAGTGAAAACATTCATATAAACCACCTGACAACAATGAGTAAAAATACTGCAAGAAACGTAAGGCAGCACCTATAATACATCGATTATTCAGGAATCTGATAGCGGTGGGGAAGAAGCTGTCCTTGTGCTGTTGAGTGCTCGTCTTTAGGCTCCTGTACTTTTTCCCCTATGGAGGCAGAGTGAAGAGTACATAGCCTGGATGGTGGGGGTCCTTGAGGAGTGAGGCTGCTTTCTTAAGACACCTCCTCTTGTAGATGTCCTCAATAGAGTGAAGTCTGGTGTCTGTGATGTCGCAGACTGAGTTAACAACCCTCTGGAGTTTATTCTTGTCCTGAGCTCTCTCTCCCTCTGACTTCCTTCCTCCAGCTCCCTCCCCTATTCCTTTTCCCTATCAGAGAGCATCTTTTCCAGCCTCTGACCCCCTCCCCCATCACCTCTCGGCTCCTCCTTCCCCCTGTATCCATTTGCTGATCTGTGCCCCTCCCTCCACCCTCACCTTATTTGCATGTTTGCCTGATTTTTGGCATAATTAAGAGCGTAAACAGCCGATCACTTTCCATGGACACGATGGGACCTGCTGGGTTCCGCCAGTACTTCTATACATTGTCCTCATTATCCCTGCCTTAAATCTACTCCCCTGTGTCTTGAGGTTTTGTCCCCAGTTCTGGTGCCAGTTGCTAGTGGAAACTACCTCCCTGCTTCTATCTTATCTATTCCTTGTGTGGAAAAGTTTTTTCAGAACAACACCTCGGTCCCAGACAGAATGCTCTCCACAGTACACCTGTAGAAGTATTTGAGAGTCTTTGGTGAAATTCTGAATCTCCTCAAACACCTTCTTCATGATGGCATCGACATGGAGGCTCCAGGACAGATTCTTGGAGATGTTGACACTCAGGAATTTAAAATTCTTGACCCTCTCCACCACTGAGACCTCAATGAGGACTGGATTGTGTTCTCCTGACTTCCTTCTGAAGTGGAGCAGTGGTGGTTGCCATGTTGAAATTATTAAAGACATAGATGGCTAGATTTTTTTAACAGATTGGGGAATTAAGGGTTGTAGGGGAGTGGGTGGGTAAGTGGAGCTGAGTCCACGGCCAGATCTGCCATGATCTTATTGACTGGCAGAGCAGGTTCGAGGGGCCGGATGGCCGACTCCTGCTCCTGTTTCTCACCTTGAGGTGAACAGTGCAGTTGTCTAGAAGTGGCAGCTCAACGAACATAGAGGAGAAAGAAACTGGACAATGTTCCAGTAGGGTGAGGTGGTTGGGGGCTGGTCTGGAGCAGAAACATGGACAGGAAGGGAGATACCAGGATGCTCCCAGTGTGGCCCCAGCTAGACTGAATGGCCTTGTCTTTGTATCTACGTTGAGTGTATTACAGAGATACAAGAGGATGAGACACCATTTTCAAACAGCTGCTTTACTTGGTCCAAATTCAGGACATGAGATTCAATTCCTGTAATTGGGTGAAACGGTTAGTGAAACGTTATTATATAACTAACGACCCAGGATTGAATCAAGTCCTGCCTGTTAAGAGTCAGTATGAACCCCATGTAATTAATAGGTTAATTGGGCAGCACGAGGTTCATGGGCTGGAGAACCTTTAACCGTGATGTATTGATAATGTTTAAAAATATATAATCGGAGTCACTAATATTGACGGAGAGAATCTATTCCACCTCCACTTCCCACTGCCTTTTAAAAGCAAGCAACATATTAAAAGACTCACCCCTCCCCAGACACACTCCCTTTCCCCTCCTCCCCATGTGGATGATTCACCAGTGTGAGATCACCCTCCAACAGATTCCTTCCCCCTGTTATCAGACTCCTGATGATCCTCATACCTGCTGCTTTTACCTTGTGCCAACTGATCTGTCCCTGTAACTACCCTCCTGCACTGTGGCTTATTTGCTGGACTATGTACGGGATGTCTAGCTAGATTGCTCCAAAACAAACTTCCTCACTGCATCTTTGTACATATGACAATAAACTTGAACCTGAAAACAAACTGCAAATTGACCACAAGACCAGGACCTGTTTGAATTTGTTGCCTCAATAACCACAAGACTCCTTTCACCCTTGCCCTGTGAGGGAGCCCCCACTCATCCGTGCGGCCGGGGGGAAACAGGGGCTGCAGCCGGACACACACGTTGCCTACGCGTTGTCAGGGACCTTTCTCCCCGATCCCCCCCTCTCCGTGGGACAGGAGGCGCGGTCCCTGCCCTCACACCCCTCCTCACCCGTTTACTGTGGGGGGACGAGGCACCGGCCCCTCCCGAAGGCCGCACTCACCACCGCCCCCACACCCCCCCCCCCCCCACCACCCCCCACCCCCCCCCCCCCACCCACCCCCCCCCCCCCCACCCCGGGCAACACGGGATCCAACAAAGGCCGAGTCCGCGCCCCGGGCACCGAACACTTCGGACCCTCCGGCCGCTCCGCCGGGCCGTGGCAAGTCTCACCTCCAAGCCGTGGCCAGGCCGCAGTCTCATCCTTCGACAGGCCAGTTGCTGAGGGCTGGGAAACCCATCACGTGACGAAGCAGCCGCAGCCCGGAAGGACAGGCGGAAGGAACTGTCCATGAGAAAAGCGGCCACGCTCGACCCGTCAAGGGGCACGTGCACAAGGGACTCCCCACGCCGTTTCCGGGTGGAATGTATCCGCGGGGAACCGAAGTGTTTAATTGGGACCGGGAATAAAGCAGGGGGAGGTGGGAATAAAGGAGGGGGACCTGAGATAAAACAGGGGTGAGGGGATGGGTGGGTGAATAAAGCAGGGGGGAGGGGATGCGTGGGTGGATAAAGCAGGGGGGAGGGGATGCGTGGGTGGATAAAGCAGGGGGGAGGGGATGGGTGGGTGAATAAAGGAGGGGGTGGGGGGAATAAAGGAGGGGGTGGGGGGAATAAAGGAGGGGGTGGGGGGAATAAAGGAGGGGGTGGGGGGAATAAAGGAGGGGGTGGGGGGAATAAAGGAGGGGGTGGGGGGAATAAAGGAGGGGGTGGGGGAATAAAGGAGGGGGTGGGGGGAATAAAGGAGGGGGTGGGGGGAATAAAGGAGGGGGTGGGGGGAATAAAGGAGGGGGTGGGGTGGGGAGGGGGGAATAAAGGGTGGGGTGGGGAGGGGGGAATAAAGGAGGGGGTGGGGTGGGGAAGGGGGAATAAAGGAGGGGGTGGGGTGGGGAGGGGGGAATAAAGGAGGGGGTGGGGTGGGGAAGGGGGAATAAAGGAGGGGGTGGGGTGGGGAAGGGGGAATAAAGGAGGGGGGTGGGGTGGGGAGGGGGGAATAAAGGAGGGGGTGGGGTGGGGAAGGGGGAATAAAGGAGGGGGTGGGGTGGGGAAGGGGGAATAAAGGAGGGGGGTGGGGTGGGGAGGGGGGAATAAAGGAGGGGGGTGGGGAGGGGAGAATAAAGGAGGGAGTGGGGAGGGGGGAATAAAGCAGGGGGATGGGGAGGGAGAATAAAGATGTGGAGGGGTGAATAAAGCAGAGGGACCTGGGATAAAACAGGGGGGAGAGGATGGGTGGGTGAATAAAGGAGGGGGGAGGGGAGAATAAAGCAGGGAGAGGGGCAAATAAAGGAGGGTGAGGGGGGAATAAAGCAGGGGGAAGAGGAATAAAGAGGGGGAGGGGGAAAAAAGCAGCAAAGGGGGAATACAGAACGGAAATGGGGTGTAAAACGGGTCCGAAATGGGGCAAATTGACAGGCAGAGTTCATTTTTGGGTTTTAAAGGGTTAACTGCAGAACAGGAGCGGAGAAGCTGCGCTCAGTGAGAGGCGGGGTCTGGGCTTGGCCGGGTCCTGGCGATAGGGGGGCTGGGTGAGGGTCCGACTCTGGGCCCTGACGAGGGGCGTGGTGTAAAAGAGTTTTTAGCATAAGAAACCCATTGAACGCATCCCTGTACCGCTCTTCCATGGGCAGGTTTGCAGGGCCGTACAAAGCTTAGAATACGCTGGCTGCATTTCAAACTTCTTTCTGTATTTTTGTAATCAGTGTAATCGCATAACGATTTCTGTCTGGGTATATACATGTACATGTAATGTGCGTGATGTTCTTACAAGTAACAACTGAATAAAAGAACTAGACAATTTATAAAAAAAGAAAATGGCAAGCAATTTTTTTCAAAATGTATATAAGACACTACAGAACAGGAATAAGCAGCAAATATAACAGTACGGACATGTTTATTCTGTATTCTGAACTTCATTACTTCTTCACATTCAGAAATGCTTTTAGTGCTTTTCTTTTGGCAAATTCGTCAATTAACCAGAAAAAAAAATGAAGCGACCCTGCTTTGTCACTATTGATGTTCAAAATTGCTAATCCATTCCAATATTCTTGCACCAATGTGGTCCAAAAGTCTGACTTCATTTGTTTTTGGACACTGAAGCTCCTCTCATTTGAGGCCAGTGTCACTGGAAAAATGAGCATTGAGAACATTTGGGAAAACTTTGCCCAATCTCAAGTTCAATATTTGACCATAAATTTTCTTCGGTAACACAGCATCGAATTTGAAATTCACAGCAAAAAAAATAATTTTAAGAAGAAGCACTTCACTCTGAATGTCACTTGAAATATGACTTGGGTATCACAGCTGGAACTGATGAACTTTTTGATACCACCCATTCTCATCTAACTGCTCAAAGGGCTACAAAAAAATCAAAAGGTCCATAAAAGTCCCTAACTGCAGAAAAGTGACATGAAAGGCCATCAATAACAAAATAAATTATGTGAAGAAAACATTCACCCTCAAGTAATTTTTGAGTTGGTACCCCCTGCGAGTAGCAAAACTATCTGGCACACCAGTTTGGATTGACACATGCCATGCTTTTTCAAGTATATCAAGCCATTTCTCTCAGTTTTAGGATATCTTCCCCTCGTTGATCAATGTTGTCTCTTTCCACATCTAATGTGGCCTCACGAGATTCTATGACCAAGTTGACCTCATGGATCATTGGCTGACATCAGTACATTCAAAGGTATCCAAGTACTTCTGATACCCTGAAGATCAGACTTGTAACTGCTGTCAAATAAGTAACTTCACTCAGCTCTGCCTTTGCATTTCTAACACTATCCAAATGCCATGCAATTGGTCTTACGTTGTCAATTCTCGCTGACCACCTTATCTTTGACATTTTATGCAGTGAGACAGGAAGGTGTTCTTGAACTGGAGACATTGAACATTTTTCTGTATGATTCCAAAGAATGTTATAGCTTCACTGCAGGCTTCAGCACATCCCGTACCAACAAGGTTCAGAGGATGATTTGTATCACTGGAGAAAATTCAGTTCTCATTCTTCTCCTTTAAGATAGCCCATGCAGTACTTTCCTGCAATATCGGAGACATATTGTCATATGCTTGACCCACACAGTCTTCAAAGTCAGATTGAGACTGGCTAAGATTTTCTATGCAATTTCTTCACCCCTCTTAGGAAAATTCATGAAATGCAAGAAAGCATTCTTCAATTGAAAAACGAGTACCTTCCCCCTTCAGATATCTGATGATGAATGATAGCTGCTCTTTGTGGGAACAATCAGACGTTCCATCAACAGCAATTGCAAAATACTTTACAACTTTTATTTCTTCAATAATGCTCTTTTGCACAAATGATCCACAGATCATTTTGTATTTTATTTGATAGGTTGAGTACTTGGAGCCGTGATTAGTTTTCCTGTGCATTCCAAACACACGTAGCATGTTCGGCTAAGAGTGAAGCATATTTGCTCAGAAGCTCAACAATACCCCAAAAATTTCCATGATGGGCCAATTTGTTCAGAAGAACCACGAAAAGTGAGCCCCCTCTCTGACAAAAATAGAATGATATTAAGAATGGGATGAAAATTTAATTTATTACTTTCAGCCTTAAGCTGGTCAACAATATAATTGTCAGTTGAAGTTGACGCATGGCTCATTGCTGCCTAACTGCTTCTTTCCAAGCAATATAGTTTTTTCTTGTGGAAGAGGTTAGAATTTTCATGACTTGGAATGCAATCCTTTAATTTTCTCTACCCTTTCTCAATATTCCATCCTGGATGGCTGGTTAACATACTCACATTAGAAGAGACATCCCCTTGGTGAACAAAAAATGAGGTGCACAATCCCCCTTGACTTCAACACAGCCCATCTCATTTATATTTCTCTCCATTTGTCAGTGTTACTGTAAAAAGGCAAGTTGGAAACGAGTGATTATCTTTATCCTTGGGAACATCAGTTCATACTTCAAAGTCCTGAATTTTAGAAATGATTCAGTGTCAATTCTAGTCCTCTTATCAGTAAGTCCAATGTCATTTTGCGATGTGGAGGCTTTTCCAGCTGTGGATCCTTTTTCATTATCAGCATCAACTTCAATTGGCAACTGTGGTTCCACTGTTTGCTTTATCAGTTTATCATCAGTTTCTCTGGGAGCATGACCTTTGGTATCTGGAGCTGGTCCTGGCCCAGCAGCCTTGTTATCTTGATCAGTGGGTCATTCTCTGATTCACATTGATGGTGATGCCTAGCTAGGAAGTCAGTCATTGATTTGCATTTTTTGACAGCTTTCTCATTGCTGAAGAGTGTGAAAAGATATATTTTTATTTGTGTGCCCACCACAAAAAGATGCATATAATACATTTGGAACATAAGTTGGATTCAGTTATCTGCATTTATTTACTTATATATTATCTGTATTAATCTTTTATGAATCTTCTTTAAAATATTAATATTTTGTGCTAAAGGATCTCCCTTGACTCTCTTTATATCAATAATCCTTACCAAGGCAAACTGTTCCATGGATTATCACCTTGTCACAGAGAAGCTTGCGTGGTCCTGAGATCCCAAGAGCAACGCCGGCTGGAGCTATGCTTCTGGTAGGGCACTCATGCAGTAAGGTCAAGGGGGAGGTCCCTGACAAAGAAGAATCCAACCAAGTCTTCATTGGAACAGGCAGACAAAGTTACTCTGAACTCAATGGCTGTGAAGGCGGACGAAGGCTGCAACAAATTCATCAGCTCCAACCATCATGGTTTCCATGCCATTGGAACTAGTTGGTTGATTTGTGAAGTATCGTCTGCTTCTTGGAGTACAACATCAAGTGTGCGTTAAACAAATACAAGTATAGGCGCCTTAATTCAGTGGGTCACTTTCCAAGATTGGACTCATAAGCCATGAGAGCCCATAGGAACGAAGACCATCCTCAAGGGATGGCCATGGCCACAGTTATCAAAGCAAAGGGTCCCCTCTTTGCCTCTACCAAGGGGGAGTACTAGGCCTCCTCAAAATCTTAGGCCCATGCCAATTGTCCCACCTCTACCCCCATGACCCAGAATGGACTCTCGTACAGCCTCTGTAGCGGTGGTGTGGACCCCTGCATACTCACAATCCTGCAGGTCTTTGGATACATTGGTCCTCACTGGGTCAGTGGAATCAGGGACAGGTTGCCGATTCATTCCCGTAGCCTGTGGAGGAGTGCTGATGTGTAGTTTGGTTGTTTGTCCTGGAGACCACTGTTACGAGGCCAAAGGACCCCAAAACCCAGCAGCAATAGACATTCACCAAGACAAGTAGTTTTTAAAACAAGTTATTTTTAATCAACTTTAAACATGAAAAGAGAATCAAACTTTAACTTATTTATTAATTTTGGTAAATGCTATCCTGTTTGCCAGAACCTTAAAATCAGTATTCAGCAGGGAAATTGGTCTACAAGAAGAAGGCAAAAGCGGGTCTTTCCCCTTCTTTAAGATAATTGTAACAATAGCTGTTGTGAAAGATTCTGGGAGGGTCCGTGTCTCCCTTGCCTGGTCTATCACCTCCATATACAGAGACATTAGTAAATCCTTAAATTCTCGATAGAACTCAGGTGGGAATCCATCCTCCCCCAGAGACTTGCCAGGTTGAAGTGGACTCAATTCTTTCTCCAGCCCTTCCTCTGTAAGAGGGAGGTCTAGTCCCTCCTGCTCCTCTGGGATGAAATTTGGGAGATCTAATCCGTTCAATTAGAATCCCAAGTTAATTCATATTTTTAAAGTCTTTCGTAAAATTCTCTGAAGGTCTCATTAATTTCCTTTGGTTTATACAAGATCTGGCCACTCCCTGTTTGTATTGCATTGATTGTTCTAGAGGCTTGTTCTGCCCTTAACTGCCAAGCGAGGACCATGTGAGCTCTTTCCCCCAACTTGTAACACTTTTGCCTCGACCTCGTAAGGGCCTTCTCCATACTATATGTATTTTATTCCAATTTCTTGTTTGCAAGATCTCTATAATGGTCCACTGAGCCTGATTTCAGAAAATCCTTCTCTAATTGGGTACTGTCCAATTCCTCCACCTCCCTCATATAATTTTTCTTGACCATCTTTGTATATCCAATTATCTGACTCATCAAGTATGCCTTAAGGGTGTTCCACAGAAGGAATTTATCTGGTGTAATGGGGCAGTTGGTCTCACAAAACAGGGCTATTTCGGTTCCGGCTTTTTCAACAACAGAGTGCTTTGATGCCACCTGTATGCTGTGTCCTGCTTATCTGGCATTTCTATAGTCAAAACCAGGAGGGAATGGTCCGAGAGAAGCCTTGCCCTGTACTCAGCTTCCATGATCCTTCCCTCTATACAGGCTGCTCTAGAGAATAGTCATGTTGCTTTGAGTAAAATGAGTAACCCCTCTCTCTTGGATGCTTTTTCTGCCACGCATCTATCAAATTCAGCTCTCTCATGCAGTTCACCGATTTGGTCCTAGTTATTCATTTTGTGGATTCATCCAGACATAGATTAAAGTTGCCTACCCATTAGAATATTTTCATTTGCCTCTGCCAATTATAGGGAAATGTCCTGAATAAATTTTTCATCATCATAATTTGGGGCATAGACATTCACTATGGTCCAGGGTTCTGAATATATCTGACAGTGCACTATGACAAATCTTCCTGTTTTGTCTGTAATCACCCTCTGCACCTGCACTGGAACACTGTTACCCACTAGAATTGCTACCCCCCTTGTCGTTGAGCCAAACACCTGACCACCCATCCCTTTTTAACTTCAGATGTTCCTGCTCAGTTAAATGCATCTCTTGGAGGAAGGCCAGATCTATCACCATCTTCTTAATGTGAGCCAAGACCCTTTCTCGTTTCACCGTCCAGTTAAGCCGTTAACATTGAAAGTAGCATACTTAACACGTTTAAACATAGAAGATAGGAGTAGGAATAGGTCATTCGACCTTTCGAGACTGCTCCACCATTCAACGAGATCATGGCTGATCTTAAAGTTCAGTACCCCATCCCCGCCTTCTCTCCGTAACTTTTAATACCCTTATACTGAAGAAATATATCTAATTCCCTCTTAAATATATTTAATGAACCTGCCTCTACTGCCCTCTGCGGCAATGAATTCCACAGATTCACCACCCTCTGGGTAAAGAAATTCCTCCTCATCTCGGTCCTAAATGGTTTGCCTATTATTCTCAAAACATAGCCCCGGGTTCTGGATTTTCCCATCATTGGAAACATCCCATCTGCATCCATTCTGTCCAGTCCTGAGGTCAACTCCAAACAAATTTGAATAAATGAAGTTTTCAGAGTATCCAATTTTGGATAATTGGAGTTAACATAGAAACATAAACATAGAAGATAGGAGCAGGAGTAGGCCATTCGACCCTTCGAGCCTGCTCCGCCATTCAACGAGATCATGGCTGATCTTAAAGTTCAGTACCCCGTCCCCGCCTTCTCGCCATAACCTTTAATACCCTTATATTGAAGAAATATATCTAATTCCCTCTTAAATATATTTAATGAACCTGCCTCTACTGCCCTCTGTGGCAATGAATTCCACAGATTCACCACCCTCTGGGTAAAGAAATTCCTCCTCATCTCGGTCCTAAATGGTTTGCCTATTATTCTCAAACCATAGCCCCGGGTTCTGGATTTTCCCATCATTGGAAACATCCCATCTGCATCCATTCTGTCCAGTCCTGCCAGAATTTTATATGTCTCTATGAGATTCCCTCTCAATCTTCTGAATTCCAGCAAGTACAATCCCAATTTGCGCAATCTTTCCACATAAGTCATTCCTGCTATTCCAGGTATCAGCCTGGTGAATCGCCTCTGCACTCCCTCCATTGCAAGAACATCCTTCCTTAGATAAGGTGACCAAAACTGCACACAATACTCCAGGTGTGGTCTCACCAAGGCCCTGTACAGCTGCAGTAAGGTATCCTTGTTACTATACTCAAACCCTCTTGATATGAAGGCCAACATACCATTTGCCTTTTTAACCGCCTGCTGTACCTGCATGCTCGCCTTCAGAGACTGATGTACAAGTACCCCTAGGTCTCTCTGCACTTCCCCATCTCTTAATCTATTGCCATTCAAATAGTAATCTGCCCTCCGGTTTGTATTACCAAAGTGATAACCTCACATTTATCCACATTGTAGTGCATTTGCCATGTATCTGCCCAGTCCCTCAATTTATCCCAATCACACTGGAGCTTCCTGACCCCCTCTTCCGTGCACACAACCCCTCCTAGCTTAGTGTCATTTGCAAATTTGGAGATATTACATCCAATCCCCTCATCCAGATCATTAATGTAAATTGTGAACAGCTGGGGTCCCAGTACAGATCCCTGTGGCACCCCACTGGTCACCGCCTGCCACTCAGAAAATGAGCCATTTATCCCAACTCTCTGTCTTCTATCTGCCAGCCAGTTCTCAATCCACATCAATACTTTGCCCCCAATCCCATGAGCCTTGATTTTGGAAGCCAGTCGTTTATGTGGGAACTTATTGAAGGCCTTTTGGAAGTCCAGGTACATCACATCCACTGGCTCTCCCCCATCTATTTTACCTGTCACCATCTCAAAGAATTCCAATAGATTTGTCAAGCACGATTTACCTTTTGTAAATCCATGTTGACTCCGTCTGATCCCTTCTCTGCTAGTCATATGCTCCGCTATTACATCCTTAATAATGGATTCCATCATTTTGCCCACTACTGGCCGATAATTCCCCGCTTTTTCTCTACCCCCCTTTTTAAATAGTGGGGTAACATTAGCTACCCTCCAATCCATGGGTACTGATCCTGAGTCTATCGAGTTCTGGAAAATAATTCTTAAAGCATCTGCTATCTGAATGGCCACTTCCTTAAGTACCCTAGGATGTAGATTATCAGGCTCTTGGGATTTATCTGCCTTCAATCCCATCAGTTTCCCCAAGACCATGTCCTTAGAGATACTGATTTCTTTCAGTTCCTCCCTTGCATTAGTCTCTATGTTCCCCAACATCCTTGGGAGATTATTTGTATCCTCTCTTGTAAAAACAGAACTAAAGTAAGAATTTAATTGGTCTGCCATTTCCTTATTCCCCATTATATATTCTTCTGATTCCGACTGCAAAGGACCTACTCTGGATTTCACCAATCTTTTCCTCTTGACATATTTATAAAAGCTTTTGCAGTCGGTTTTTATATTTGCCGCAAGCTTACTTTCGTAATTTATTTTTGTTCTCTTGATTAATCCCTTTGTCCTCCTTTGGTGCATCTTGAACTGCTCCCAGTCTTCGGTTGCGGTACTTTTTTTGGCCAATTTAGCTCTTACACCAGGGCTCCATTTCCCTCCATCTCCACCACCCCCCCCCACTCTTACCATCTGCCCATTTCTCCACTCCATCAAAGCCCTGGGGGGAAAAATATATCATATATCCATTCTCCCACAACACTACAACATACATACGCCTCCAAATAATTAAAGGGAACACATACCCCAAACACATCATACATGAGTCCCAGCTGCCCTCCGCTCACACCTCTGGCAGTCACTCTCCTTCTCTCACCACCATGACTTTCCATTTTCACCCTCAGCTCCCTCTACCTGTCCAGTCCCAGAACCCCCCAGACCCTTACATATAACATCTTTTATAATCACTTTAAAGAAACCATGGTTCCTTTATGCCTATTTAACTCAGCCATTTTGGAAAATTTGGAAGAAATGTTAGGCCATCTTAAGTCACAGGAACAGATGCAATTGAAAGAGATAATTGTGAAATATACAAATTTGTTTCCTGATGTGCCAAAAAGGACATCAGTGATTTATCATGATGTGGATGTAGTCCCATAAAACCACACCCATATAGAATAAACATTTAGAAGAGTACAAGCAGGAGGTGGAATATATGTTGAGAAATTATATAATTAGACCTTCGAACTCAGATTGGATTCTGGTACTGAAACAAGATGGAACAGTTAGATTCTGTACAAATTACAGGAATGTTCATTCAGTAACTAAAACAGATGCTTATCCTATTCTGAGAATAGATAAAATTGGCAAAGCTAAATTTCTTACTCAGTTGGATTTGTTGAACTTTAACTGAGAAAGGAAAGAATATTTCGGCTTTTGTAACTCCGCCCGGTTTATATGAATATAATGTGTTAGATTTTGGCATGAAAAATGCCCCTGCAACATTCCAAAAGATGATTAATTAGGTAATCCAAGGACTAACACATAAAGATGCTTATATTGATGACTTGGTCACAAAAAGTGACATATGGGAAGAACATCTATGGGAATTGGATAAATTGTTTGCAAGGTTATCAAAGCAAACGTAACTGTTAATTAAGCAAAACGTCAATTTGCAAATGCCACAGTGACATACTTATGTAGTTGGCCATGGCAGAGTTGCTCCTATTCAAGCTAAGTTGAATGCAATTTCTGAGTTTTCTACTCCCAATGGCAAGAAAGCAGTGGGAAGGTTTTTAGAAAATGGCAGGATATTACAGGAAATTTTGCTGAGGTTGTTCTTCCTTCAACCAATCTTTTGAAGAAAGAGGAGAAATTTGTGTGGACTAAAGTTTGATGTCAGCTTTGGAAAATTTAAAGGAGATGCTATGTCATTGCCCTGTGTTAAAATCTCCTGCTTTTGACAAACAATTTTCTGTAGCAGTGGATGCCAGTGAGGGAGCAGCAGGTGCAGTTTTATTGGAAAAACAATGAAATTGACCATCCAGTTGCCTACTTTTCAAAAAACTCAATGTTCATCAAAGGAACTATTCCACTATTGAGAAAGAACGATTATCTATAATATTTGTTCTGCAGAATTTTTATGTATATCTCAGTACCACTCATGAGCTGACCACAATCCTCTGGTGTTTTTGAATAAAATGAAGAATAAAAACAGAAGATTGTTAAGCTGGAGTTTAATATTGCAAGATTATTCATATCAGAGGTACAAATAATGTGATAGCAGATTGTTTGTCAAGATGTTAAAATTGATCATGTATACTATCAACATTGAGTTACTTTATTATAACATGTTAGATATTGTGTATTGTTATCTCGAGTGATTTTAAGGACAGTTTAGTTATAACTGAATTTTAACTCTAGTTAAAATTCCTTTAAAGGGTGACAGGTTTTTAGGAGATAAATTGGGAAAGGTTTATTACTTTAAAACAGATCTTATTTAATACATTGGAGCTCTGCCACATGCTAGACATGTCGGGGCCAACAGTGTTTGCAAGAGGTTTGAAGTATGTCCAAGAGACTTCACTAATGGATTGTTGTTTTACAAAAGGCAACAGATGAAAGAGTGTGTCAGAGCCGCCTTCTGTCTGGAGTAGGGTTTGCTGTTCTAAGAGGGTCATGAGGTTTTGCAAGCAGAGAGAGAAACAGCCTTTTTCTCTGTGTGTATGTGAGAGAGAGAGAGAGAGCGAGAGAGAGAGAGAGAGAGAGAGAGATCACTTGTACAGTGTTACAGCCAGCAACAGCAGCTGGGACTGGGACAGGACAAGCTGGGAAGGTTGTGGAAAACCCCATTTGGAAGACAACCTTGTGCTTCATGCAAGAGGAGAGGACTGGCTGTCTAATGTTTCACTTGGAATAAGTGAAACAAAAAGGAACTCTGTGGTGACTTGAAAGAAAGAGGTTATCATCTGGAGAACCATGAAGGGGGCAAGTTTCATCAGCAAGATACTGGAGTGGCTGATTAAAAAGGAATCAGTTGTAGATGTCCTGGAATAAAAAATCTCTCTCTGAAAACGACAAGAACCTTCCTGAACGGTAACTCTCACAGATCACTCAGGTGACTTTAACATGGCAACTGAAGTGGTCCCCTGCATCTCACAAAAGACTATTTCACTATCGGGGGCAGCTTATGTTGCAGCAAGTTGGCTCCACAAGGCAGGGATGGTACAAGCCACAATGAGATCACGGACCAACCAGAAATGAGGGTAAAGATCAGTATCGTCACTTGGTCCGAGAGGGTTGGAGTCAAAATGGAACCTGAGTAACTAGTTGCAATCTCCAATCCTACCAATTGCACAGATATCATGCCAAAAAGCTATCCCCTTTAATTTAATAACCCATTCCCATCCACATAATAGGGAGTCCCCTACAGTGTGTGTGTGTACGCACGTGTGTCTGTGCGAAACTGTGTGTGTACGTGTACATGTGAGTGTGCGTCTGAGTGAGCATGTGTGAGAGTATATGTTTGTGAGTGTGAGAATGAGCATGTTCCCCCTCCCTCCGCTACCCCTCTACTCCCTGCCTGCTTCTTCCCCGCTCCCCACCGACGTCTCGCCCCCCCCCCGACCTGGTACTTCCACCGACACGTCATTGCCTGGTTCTCGGGGGCTGAACCAAACGCGCACGCGCAGATCGCACCGGGATGAGCGCATGCGCGGAGGGGACAAACGGCTCCGAGCATCACCAGCGGCGGATGCATCGGTTCTGAGGCCCGGCTTGAGGAGCAGCTCCTGCCGGGGAGAGTCGCTGCGAGCCTTCGGAGGGGCTGGAATCTGCCACTTCTGGTCAGTCCCAGTACCGGGGGCCCGAGAATATTCCTGCACCTCACGTCTGGCTGAAGAGAAAGGGTGGGAAGAAGGAGTACGGGGACGCAGGCGCGTTGCTGGGGGTGTGGGGGGGGGGGGTTATTGAGGGAGCACGGGGACGCAGGCGCGTTGCTGGGGGGGGTAATGAGGGAGCTCGGGGGCAGGCGCGTTGCTTGGAGGGATGAGTGAGTACGGGGGAGCAGGCGCGTTGCTGGGGAGGATGAGAGCACGGGGGCGCAGGCTCGTTGCTGGGGAAGTTATTGAGGGAGCACGGGGATGTAGGCGCGTTGCTGGGGGAATGAGGGAGCACGGGGGCGCAGGCGCGTTGCTGGGGGGGGATGAGGGAGCACGGGGGCGCAGGCGCGTTGCTGTGGGGGGGGGGATGAGGGAGCACGGGGGCGCAGGCGCGTTGCTGGAGGGGTGCACTGGAACGTAGGCGCGTTGCAGGGGCGGAGCACGGGGATGCAGGCGCTTTGCTGGGGGGAATAAGGGAGCACGGGTGCGCAGGCGCATTGCTGGGGGGATGAGGGAGCGCTGGGGCACGTGCGTGTTGCTGGGAGGTGATGGGGCGCAGGCGCGTTGCTGGAGGGGGGCACTGGGGCGCAGGCACGTTGCTGGAGGGGAGCACTGGGGCGCAGGCGCGTTGCTGGAGGGTTGAGGGAGTAAGGGGGCACTGAGCAGGATAGGTGGGTTTCTGGCATAAAGTTGTGGGTAAAGTAGTAGCCGTGGTACACCGAGACAGCACGCTACCGCCAGGCTGCAAAGTAACTGGGAACCGGCTGGTGTAATCTCACTGGGCCCTTTCAAACTGCCATGTAAAATGGGGTTAACCTGCATTAGCAACCCACTTACGTGGCGATTTGAAAGGGTCCAACTTGGTGAACCCGGACAGAACCCAACCAGGTCCCTGACCTGCCTCAGATTTGGTCAGGGAATCCAGTAAAACGTTTCCGGGCATCCTGCTCCAGCGGTTTCAAAGGGGAAATGGCTGACCTGTTTACTCTCGTGACGTCAGCACTTGAGTGCGTGCGTCACAGGGAGACCCCTGGCTGAAGTAACGCTGCTGTAGTTGGGGGGGTTTGGTGTAGAGAAGCTGCTGCCACAGTTGGGGAGAGAGTGGCCTCTGCCGCAATGGGGAGATTGGGGGTTGCGATTGGAGGGTGAGAGTGGTCACCTCCGCTACGTGGGGAGTGGCGATCGGGAGAGGAGAGTGGGGAGCCATGATCGGGGGGTGGATGGGGGTGGAGAGTGAGGGGCTGCTATCAGAGGGAGAGAGACCTCTGCTGCATTTGAAGAGAGAGTGGTCACTGCCGGGATCGGGGGAGGAGAGTGGGGAGCCGCGATTTGCCACTGCTGTGATCGCTGCTCCAGTTCACGGTGACGGCTTAATGTAGGAGTGCAGGAGCAATGGTCATCTTCTTTACCCATAATCCCCCACACTGCTGGAACCACCTTGATGCTGCAGAGCAGTTCCAGCAGCATGGGGGACTATGGGTAAGGAGGACGGCCATTGCTCCTGCATCTCACATTGAGCAGTCATCACAAACTGGAGAGGCATTTTCAGCAGTAACTGCTCCCCCCCTTGTTCGGGGCAGTGGCACATCGTTGGTAGGGGGAGGGGCAGGTTACCATGACACATTTTTATATTAGGGCTTCTTTCAGGATGGTAGTTAAAACCAAACCTTTAATTTACTAATACTAATACAGGGACACAGGGCTTCAGGTTGTCAGAAGCAAAGCTGAAACCATTTTGATGATATCATTAACCAGTACTCCAGGAAAACACAGTTGCATGGTACATTTTGGGCAACCACTGCCTTTGGTTGTTGAATCCAGAAAAGAATTAAGTTTTCTTAAGCTGTTTCTGCATCGAGACTACATTAAAAGTTTGAAATGCAGAAATGGAAGCAATTGATTAAATATCACAGGTAGAGTGAAGTATATTGTTTCGTTCTTCCCCATTATTAGTGACAAATGTGCTTTATGATAGTATCAACACATTGTATGTTCCTTCCAAAATATATTGAAATAAAGTACCAACTGACGGCCGGTACTTCTAGCGAGTGTGAGATGCGTCCATCACCATGTCATCGCGGGGCCGGGATCCCAGGTGGGTAGAGGTGGAGGGGTAGCTCTGATGGTAAGTAATGACTTTAAATTAATAGAAAAAAGGGTCATGGGGTCTAAAGTGGTAGAATCATTATGGGATGAATTAAGAAATGAATGTCAAGGGTAAAAAAAACATATTAGCAGATATATTCAGGCCCCCAAACAGCAGTTTGGAAGTGGACTATAAGTTACAGCTGGAAATACAAAAGGCATGTCACAATACCAAAATAATTTTAATATGACTGAAGATTGGTAAGGACAGGAATTTACCGGATCCCAGGGGAGAGAGTTTGTAGAAAACCTAAGAGATGGCTTTTTTTGAACAGCTTGTTGAGAAGCCCACCAGGGGATCCGCATTTCTCGATTGGGTCATGTGCGATGAACCTGAGGTCGTTAGGGAGTTTAAGGTCATAGAACCTCTAGGAAGCAGTGATCATAACGTGGTTGAATTTAATTTCAAATTTGAAAAGGAAAAAATATAATAAATTTTCTTTCTCATAAAGGAACCAGCTCAAGTCGACTGGAAAAGCAAACCAGTTGGAGGACAGAGCAGGATTGGAAGATAATTTTGAAGTAATTAAAAGCATGGAGGATGGATATATTCCAAGGAAAAGGAAATTTGTCAAAGGAAAGATGGTATCAATGTGGCTAACAAAAGAGGTGAAGGCCAAGATTAAAGCAAAGGGGAGGGCATACAAGGAATGTAGAATTAGTGGGAAATCAGAAGACTGGGATTCTTTTAGAAACTTACAGAAAGAGACAAAGAAAGATATTAGGAAAGAAAAGATGAGTTATGAAAGGAGATTGGCAAACAATATATAAAAAAAACTAAAAGAGTAAAAGAGAGACGTGTTGACATAGGACAGATAGAAAACGGTGCTGTGGAAATTATAATGTAAAGAAAGTGAATGCTGTACTCGCATTCATTTCAAGAGGAATAGTGTATGAGTAAAGAGGTGTTGATGAGGCTCTGTGGGGCACTGGTGAGACCTCATTTCTTTACTACCAATCCCACCTAGCAATTAACTTTTAGGTTTCCCTGCACGAGGACCCCCAGGTCCCTCTGCACTTCCAAGGTTTGAATTGTCTCCCCATCCAAATAGTACTCTGCCTGTTTATTGCCACTGCCAAAATGTAGAATCGTACATTTCTCCATGTTGTATCTCATCTGCCATATTTTTGCCCAGTCTCCTAATCTGTCTATATCCTTCTGCAACTTTATGGTTTCTTCAACACTTTCTGCTCTGCCACCTATTTTGTTGTCATCTGCAAATTTGGCCACAAAACCATTCATTCCATAATCCAAATCGTTTCTATAAATTGTAAACAGCAGCGGCCCCAAGACTGACCCCACGGAACACTGCATGTTATAGGCAGCCATTCTGTGTGGGATCCCATAATTTCAACCCTTTGCTTCCTGCTTATCAGCCAATTTTCTATCCAGTTTAATAACTTCCCTGTAATTCCACGGGCCATCATCTTATTTATCAGCCTAACATGCGGCACCTTATCGAAAGCCTTTTGAAAATCCAAATATACATCTTCCACAGGCCCCTTATTTTAGAAAGGATGTGATGTTGTTGGAGAGATTGCAGAGGAGATTTACCAGGATGATTCCTGGAATGCAGGGGCTAACTTATGAGGAATGTTTGGCAGTTATTGGGTTGTACTCTGAGAAGATTGAGAGGGGATCTCATAGAGTCATTTTGAAAGGTTTTGACAGAGTGAATGCGGGTAGGATGTTTCCCTTGGTGGGTGTATCAAGGACAAGAGTCTTAAAATTATCCAGGAAGAACTTCTTTAGTCAGAGGGTCATGGATCTGTGGAACTCACTGCCGCATATGGCGGTGGAGGCCAGATCATTGGGAGAATTTAAACAGGAAATAGCTAAGTATCTAATTAGTAAGGGTATCAAGGGATATGGGGAAAAGGGTGGAAATTGGAACTAGGGGTGAGCATAGTTCAGCTTAGTGTAGAGTCACGGAACAGACTCGATGGGCCTAGTGGCCTGCTTCTCTTCCTTTATCTTGTGATCTTAAATCACTGGGTTGGTGATTTATCGGGTAGGTCTGACTGCGATTTGAAAGGTGCATCCTGCCTCCATGACCCAGTAATCACACCCTGGTCCCAGGAGGGCTACCAGGGTGCAGCGATTTGAAAGCACCTTCTGATGATGATGATGAGATTATTAGGGACGGCCAAGTGGCCTGATTTCTGTGCTGTAGTGTTATGGTTCTCCGGCAACAGGCATGCGCGCTTCCCTGGCACTGGCAGAGCGGTTCCAGGTGCATGGGGGATTATGGGTAACGAAGACAGCCATTAATCCTGCTTTGACCATCGCTTTCTTTTCCAGTTGCTCAGAAGACAAACCTGGCCATTCGGTTCTGCAGACCTTGCCGGGATCCAAACCCCAGTAGGTAACGGCTACAGTTTGAACTGACACAAAACACAAATAAGGAATATATAATAAAAGCAGGAAGCACTTCAGGCAGCATCTAAGGCAGTGGTTCCCAACCTTTTTCTTTCCACTCACATACCACTTGAAGTTATCTCTTACTAATCCTTTACACAGAATGCCACAGGTGCTCTGTGTTAGTAAGGGATGACCTCAAGTAGGGGGGGGGGGGGGAAGGTTCAGAAACCACTGGCAATTCTTTTCCCCCCACTAAAGCCCCTTGAGCCATTGACCTCCTCCAGCAGATAGGATTTTTGCTTCAGATTCTAGAATTTGCCGTCTCTTGAACCCATACCCTAATGTCCAGCATTTCAGGTCCGGTCCTTTTTGGTTAATGGCAAAAACTAAAATGTAAACTCTTTCCTGCTTTTGTTCTGATTTGGATTTTACTTTCCAAAAATAACTTCTAATTTATGCCTGAGAGAGATTTTTTAATTCAAGTATCTGAATTAACTGTGTAAACAAGCTTTGCTTCTGCCTTTTTCTCTATTTAGATAGCTCATCGTAACTTTCTCTGTTCCCAGTTGAACTACCAGCTATTCCACAGACAAACCAGGTAATGGAAGGCCCTCATCCCGTGAATTATTCTGGATAATTTCCCAATTCATCTTCTAAATATCCAAAGACATGCTTAAAGATTCCTGTAAAATACATCACCGGCACCACAGTTAGCTGAGCATCTCGTGCAATAGTATTATAGTTTCATCAACACGGGTACAAATCCAGCGCTGTCTGTAAGGAGTTTGTACATTCTCCCCGTGTCTCCTCTGGGTGTTCTAGTTTTCTCCTACCTTTCAAATGTGTACGGGGTTTGTAGGTTGTGGACCCTTTTGGTCCACAAGCCTGTGCCGTCCAATTGCACCCAATTGACATATATCCTGGTACATTTTGAACAGTGGAGGAAACCAGAGTCCCCGTGAAAAACCTACACAGACACTGGTGAATGTACAAACTCCTTACAGACAGTGCAGGATTCAAACCATTCACTGGCTTTGTACAGTGTTACGCTAATCGCTATACTAGTCGTGTCACCCACATCCCTCCTGTAACGAGGTGACCAGAATTGAATGCAATATTCTCTTCACCATGTTGTCTTTCCAGTCTCTTTGGCAATTGGCCAATCTTAACAAACTCCCTGACCAGATCTTTCCCAATGACGTTCACGTCAGTGCATCGAGAATACATATGCAAGAACTAACATACTTTTGAAGGGAGGTCTGTGAGAGTCCCTCTTAAGGTTTCCCCTCTGGAATCCTCTGCTCTCAACCAGCATTTGGAGACTTTCTTGTTTAACTCCATTCAGCTGCTCCACAGTGAAGTCTCTTCGAGGAACGCCACCCTGAAGCGGTTTTCCTTTACAGATGATATAAAGGTGGGAAGAGGGGCGGGTAGTGTTAAGGAAGTCTACAGAAGGGTTTAGACAGGTTGGAAGATTGGGCAAGGAAATGGCAGATGCAGTGTGGAGAAGTGTATGATCATGCACTTTGGGAGAAGGAATAAAGATATGGACTTTTAGAAATCAGAGGGACTTGGGAGTTCTCATGCAAGACTCCCTGAAGGTGCACTTGCACGTAGAGTCAGTGGTCAGCAACCAGAGAACATTACAGCACAGAAATAGGCGCCTTCAGCCCTAGTGTGTGCCGAACCATTTTTTACCACTGACCTACAGCTCCCTCCTCCCCCCTCCCCTCCTCCCCCCTCCCCTCCTCCCCTCCTCCCCTCCTCCCCCTCCCCTCCTCCCCCCTCCCCTCCTCCCCCTCCCCTCCTCCCCCCTCCCCTCCTCCCCCCTCCCCTCCTCCCCCCTCCCCTCCTCCCCCCTCCCCTCCTCCCTCCTCCCCCTCCCCTCCTCCCCTCCCCTCCTCCCCCCTCCCCTCCTCCCCCCTCCCCTCTCCCCCTTCCCCTCCTCCCCCCTCCCCTCCTCCCCCTCCCCTCCTCCCCCTCCCCTCCTCCCCCTCCCCTCCTCCCCCTCCCCTCCTCCCCCCTCCCTCCTCCCCCCTTCCCTCCTCCCCCCTTCCCTCCTCCCCCCTTCCCTCCTCCCCCCTTCCCTCCTCCCCCCTTCCCTCCTCCCCCCTTCCCTCCTCCCCCCTTCCCTCCTCCCCCCTTCCCTCCTCCCCCCTTCCCTCCCTCCCCCCCTTCCCTCCTCCCCCCTTCCCTCCTCCCCCCTTCCCTCCTCCCCCCTTCCCTCCTCCCCCCTTCCCTCCTCCCCCTTCCCTCCTCCCCCCTTCCCTCCTCCCCCCTTCCCTCCTCCCCCCTTCCCTCCTCCCCCCTTCCCTCCTCCCCCCTTCCCTCCTCCCCCCTTCCCTCCTCCCCCCTTCCCTCCTCCCCCCTTCCCTCCTCCCCCCTTCCCTCCTCCCCCCTTCCCTCCTCCCCCTTCCCTCCTCCCCCCTTCCCTCCTCCCCCTTCCCTCCTCCCCCCTTCCCTCCTCCCCCCTTCCCTCCTCCCCCCTTCCCTCCTCCCCTTCCCTCCTCCCCCCTTCCCTCCTCCCCCCTTCCCTCCTCCCCCTTCCTCCTCCCCCCTTCCCTCCTCCCCCCTTCCCTCCTCCCCCCTTCCCTCCTCCCCCCTTCCTCCTCCCCCTTCCCTCCTCCCCCTTCCCTCCTCCCCCCTTCCTCCTCCCCCCTTCCCTCCTCCCCCCTTCCCTCCTCCCCCCTTCCCTCCTCCCCCCTTCCCTCCTCCCCCCTTCCCTCCTCCCCCTTCCCTCCTCCCCCCTTCCCTCCTCCCCCCTTCCCTCCTCCCCCCTTCCCTCCTCCCCCCTTCCCTCCTCCCCCCTTCCCTCCCCTCCCATTTAAAGTTCAGAAATTAAGATACATTAAACCCGTCAAACAATGTTGTCACTCAATAAAAATAAACAAGAAATTCCACTGAGTCAGTTCTTTTCACTCTTCTCCTTCTGTCATTTTAGGTGGTAGATGTCCACGGTAGGTTTTCTCTATTATGTTTCATGTATGGATCCATATTTGTTCAAATATTGTAATGTTATTTCTTAAATTATATGTTATTTTTTCTAATGGAATACATTTATTCATTTCTATATACCATTGTTGTATTCTCAAGTTATCTTCTAATTTCCAGGCTGACATAATACATTTTTTTTGCTACAGCTAGGGCTATCATAACAAATCTTTTTTGTGAACCATCCAAATCGAGTCCAAATTCTTTGTTTTTTTATGTTACTTAGGAGGAAGATCTCTGGGTTTTTTGGTATATTGCTTTTTGTGATTTTAATTAATATCTGGTTTAGATATTCCCAAAATTTTTTCACTTTCTTACATGTCCAAATTGCATGAATTGTTGTTCCTATTTCCTTTTTACAGCAAAAACATCTGTCAGATACTGTTGGGTCCCATTTATTTAACTTTTGAGGTGTAATGTATAGCCTGTGTATCCAGTTATATTGTATCATACGTAACCTCGTGTTTATTGTATTTCTTAGTTCCTGAGCATAACTTCTCCCATGTTTCATTCTTTATCTTTGTTTAGATCTTGTTCCCATTTTA